>NW_024720019.1:0-18507 GCF_018991925.1 Homarus americanus
GGACGATAGGACATTCACCGTACCGCACCTCGAGAGTGGATGTTGGGTAAGGTTAAAACCGGACTGTTCGCAGACAGCCGAATAACCCGGTTCCGGACTAATTGGTGGATGCAACATCATGATGATGCTGCTGCTGTCGCGGAAACCGCAGTGGCGGCGTGAGAGAGTAATAATGTTCAATAGGGAGAGCGACCTGGCTAGTGTAATTGATAGATCGCGAGCCTACTCGCCATTAGCCCGCTCCACTGCCATTCCTCTGACCCAATGAGACTATTCTCTCTCTCGCTCTCCTTCTGCTCCAGCCATTGCAGGGCAGGGAGAGGAAATCGACGGCAATTTTGGTTGTTGTTTTTGAATGCCGCGTTTTGCTTCGCAGAGGCGCCGAAGCGCTCCGCTGGGGGCGGAAGATATTTCACATCGAATATGTGTGTGAAGGCACCCTCTCCCCTTAATATAGTGAAATAGTGCAATCCAGCATACAAGAGCGGACGATAGGACAGTCACCGTACCGCACCTCGAGAGTGGAAGTTGTTTGATCGTTTGTTAGGCAAGGTTAAAACCTGACTGTTCGCGAACAGCCGAATAACCCGGTTCCGGACTTACAATAGACGCAACATCATGATGCTGCTGCTGTCGCGGAAACCGTGGTGGCGACGTGCGCGCCGAGTAATAATGTTCAATTGGGAGACAGACCTGGCTAGTGAAATTCATAGATCGCGCTCCACTGCCATTCCTCTGACCCCATGAGACTATTTTCTCTCTCTCTTCTTCTGCCTGCTGCTGCTCCAGCCATTGCAGGGCAGGGAAGGGAAAGCGACGGCAATTTTGGTTGTTGTTTTTGAATGCGGCGCTTTGCTTCGCAGAGGCGCCGAAGCGCTCCGCTGGGGGGCGGAAGATATTTCACACCGAATATGTGTGCGAAGGCACCCTCTCCCCTTAATATAGTGAAATAGTGCAATCGAACATATAAGGGCGGACGTTTTCATCACCGTCTCCCACTCGGTGTGTGTGCAGATTCTCGGATCATTTTGTAAAGTATGCTCGACCCCCGATTGACTTTGGCGGTCTCCCATTCGGGTGTGCAAGTTTCTGTAGTATGCTATTAAATCGACCCCCGATTGACTTTGACTGTCTCCCATTCGGGTGTGCAAGTTTCTGTAGTATGCTATCAAATCGACCCCCGATTGACTTTGACGGTCTCCCATTCAGATTGTGCAAGTTTCTATGATATGCTATTAAATCGACCCCCGATTGGCTTTTGGCTTGATTCTCCCATTCAGGTGTGCAGTTTCTGTAGTACTTCTTTATTAAATCGACCCCCGTTGTGACTTACTTTATCTCCCATTGGTGTGCAAGTTTCTATGGTATGCTATTAAATCGACCCCGATTGGCTTTCACTGTCTCCCATTAGTTGTGCAGTTTCTGTAGTATGCTATCAAATCGACCCCCGATTGACTTTGACGGTCTCCCATTTCGGGTGTGCAGAAGAGTTTTCTGTAGTATGCTATCAAATCGACCCCCGATTGACTTTGACGGTCTCCCATTCGGGTGTGCAAGTTTCTGTAGTATGCTATTAAATCGACCCCCGATTGACTTTGACTGTCTCCCATTCGGGTGTGCAAGTTCTCTGTAGTATGCTATCAAATTGACCCCCGATTGACTTTGACTGTCTCCCATTCGGGTGTGCAAGTTCTCTGTAGTATGCTATCAAATCGACCCCCGATTCACTTTGACGGTCTCCCATGCGGGTGTGGAACTTCTCTGGTATGTTGTATAATATGACCGAGGTGGCCCTACCCCTTACTATAGTGAAATAGTGCCATCCAGTGTACAAGGGCGGACGCTTTCATCACCGTCTCCCACTCGGTGTGTGCACATTCTCGGATCATTTTGTATAGTATGCTATTAAATCGACCCTCGATTGACTCTGACGGTCTCCCATTCGGGTGTGCAAGTTTCTGTAGTATGCTATTAAATCGACCACCGATTGACTTTGACTGGCTCCCATTCGGGTGTGCAAGTTTCTGTAGTATGCTATCAAATCGACCCCCGATTGACTTTGACGGTCTCCCATTCAGGGTGTACAGAGTTTCGTAGTATGCTATCAAATCGACCCCCGATTATTTTGGCGGTCTGTTCCGGATTGTGCGGAGTTTCTGTGGTATGCTATTAAATCGGAAGGCCCCGGGTGGCTTTTGGCGGTCTCCCATTGGTGTGCAAGTTTCTGTAGTATGCTATTAAATGGGCCCCGATTAGCTTTGGCTATCTCCCGACCAGTTATTACCAAGTTTCTGTAGTATGCTATCAAATCGACCCCGATTGACTTTGGCGGTCTCCCATTCGGGTGTACAAGTTTCTGTAGTATGCCTATTAAATGTCGACCCCGATTGACTTTGGCGGTCTCCCATTGGTGTGCCCGAAGTTTCTGTAGTAACTATTAAATCGACCCCCGATTGACTTTGACGCTGTCTCCCATTGGTGTGCAAGTTTCTGTATGTAGTATGCTATCAAATCGACCCCCGATTGACTTTGACGGTCTCCCATTCTGGTGTGCAAGTTTCTGTAGTATGCTATTAAATCGACCCCCGATTGACTTTGACGGTCTCCCATTCGGGTGTGCAAGTTTCTGTAGTATGCTATTAAATCGACCCCCGATTGACTTTGACTGTCTCCCATTCGGGTGTGCAAGTTTCTGTAGTATGCTATCAAATCGACCCCCGATTGACTTTGACGGTCTCCCATTCGGGTGTGCAAGTTTCTGTAGTATGCTATCAAATCGACCCCGATTGACTTTGACGGTCTCCCATTCGGGTGTGCAAGTTTCTGTAGTATGCTATTAAATCGACCCCGATTGACTTTGACTGTCTCCCATTCGGGTGTGCAAGTTCTCTGTAGTATGCTATCAAATCGACCCCGATTGACTTTGACGGTCTCCCATTCGGTGTGCAAGTTCTCTGTAGTATGCTATCAAATCGACCCGATTCACTTTGACGGTCTCCCATGCGGGTGTGGAACTTCTCTGGTATGTTGTATAATATGACCGAGGTGCCCTACCCTTACTATAGTGAAATAGTGCCATCCAGTGTACAAGGGCGGACGCTTTCATCACCGTCTCCCACTCGGTGTGTGCACATTCTCGGATCATTTTGTATAGTATGCTATTAAATCGACCCTCGATTGACTCTGACGGTCTCCCATTCGGGTGTGCAAGTTTCTGTAGTATGCTATTAAATCGACCCCCGATTGACTTTGACTGTCTCCCATTCGGGTGTGCAAGTTTCTGTAGTATTCTATCAAATCGACCCCGATTGACTTTGACGGTCTCCCATTCGGGTGTGCAAGTTTCTGTAGTATGCTATTAAATCGACCCCCGATTGAC
This sequence comes from Homarus americanus, assembly GCF_018991925.1. NCBI lineage: Eukaryota > Metazoa > Arthropoda > Malacostraca > Decapoda > Nephropidae > Homarus > Homarus americanus. The sequence continues at coordinate 3,380 of NW_024720019.1, forward strand.
TTTGACGGTCTCCCATTCGGGTGTGCAAGTTTCTGTAGTATGCTATTAAATCGACCCCCGATTGACTTTCACTGTCTCCCATTCGGGTGTGCAAGTTTCTGTAGTATGCTATCAAATCGACCCCCGATTGACTTTGACGGTCTCCCATTCGGGTGTGCAAGTTTCTGTGGTATGCTATTAAATCGACCCCCGATTGACTTTGACGGTCTCCCATTCGGGTGTGCAAGTTTCTGTGGTATGCTATCAAATCGATCCCCGATTGACTTTGACGGTCTCCCATTCGGGTGTGCAAGTTTCTGTAGTATGCTATCAAATCGACCCCCGATTGACTTTGACGGTGTCCCATTCGGGTGTGCAAGTTTCTGTAGTATGCTATTAAATCGACCCCCGATTGACTTTGACGGTCTCCCATTCGGGTGTGCAAGTTTCTGTGGTATGCTATCAAATCGATCCCCGATTGACTTTGACGGTCTCCCATTCGGGTGTGCAAGTTTCTGTAGTATGCTATTAAATCGACCCCCGATTGACTTTGACGGTCTCCCATTCGGGTGTGCAAGTTTCTGTAGTATGCTATCAAATCGACCCCGGATTGACTTTGACGGTCTCCCATTCGGGTGTGCAAGTTTCTGTAGTATGCTATCAAATCGACCCCGATTGACTCTGATGGTCTCCCATGCGGGTGTGGAACTTCTTTGGTATGTTGTATAATATGACCGAGGTGCCCCTACCCCTTACTATAGTGAAATAGTGCCATCCAGCATACAAGGGCGGACGCTTTGACGACCGTCTCCCACTCGGTATTTGCAGATTCTCGGATCATTTTGTATAGTATGCTATTAAATCGGCCCTCCATTGACTCTGACGGTCTTCCATTCGGGTGTGCAAGTTCTCTTGGTGCATTTGAAGTATGAGTTGAGTTTAATGAAGTTGATTTCGTCATAGGCACGGTGCTGTGCTGTGCTGTGCCATCGACAACACCAATAAGGAAGGGGCATCTATTTTTACTTAGGCTAGCATACCTAATTTAAAGCAAACTCCCCTTGCCAATACAAGAAGGAAGAGGATTTCTTATAGTCTAATAGACAATTCATCATGACCAAATACAGTATCTAACACAGGGGGTCCGGGGGCGCAGCCCCCGGTTAGCAACTAACCATTTGATTGCATTATCTCTGAGAATAGTTAGCAATTATCCATTTGATTGCATTATCCCAGGTTAAGGGGGGTTGTGTGTGGTTCCATATCACCAGATTTATTAAAAAACTCTACGTCAGGCTAAACAGTTTAGGCTAGATAGTACGATACGATACGAAGTCATTAGTTAAGAGGTGAAAGAAGATTATTAGGAATTGAAGAAAAGGTGGTGAAACTGAAATACAGTAGGAGTAGAAAGAATCTGGGCTCAACCAGATCGCTTCATCTTTCTTATTGGTGTTTTGTCTTTGTTCTGCTCACTTGGGTCGTCAGACCTTTGTATTAATATTGGTTTATTTATATAATGCTGCTTATTATTATTTATTTTTGTTGTATTTGGGTTAGTAGGCCCGCCCAGGTCCTAAACTGTGTAACTGGGAGGGTAGTCCTGACCCTTTTTTGGTGTTAGTTAGAGGTGTGTTGGTTGTGTTAGTCTAAAAAGGTGCACACTGTATGCCAGGTTCTTTGAGTGGAGCTGGTTGGTCCTCATCTTTTATTCTCTCTATTAATGTTTTATATGTATATTGGGGCAGGAGATGGTTCAATTACTTTCTTCCTGGCTGATTTAAACCAACTGTGTTCTTGGAATTCTTCGTTGTCTATATTATTTATCCAGTTTTGATATGTTTCTGTGTTAAGTTCAGTCACTTTTTTCCAAATATTTACAGCTTTGTTGTGTATATCTACATTGATTGCTAAGAGGTTTGTTCTCTTGTGTAGCTGTTCATTATTGATGTGGTCTGTATATTTTATGTTATATATAAATCCTGAGGGCTATATTTTTGTACTGTTTGTAACTACTTTTAATGCACGTTTTACTAAGGGTGTTCAATGGGATGGGTGCATTAGTCCATAATTGGTTGAAGCAAAGGGCAATATAAATCTTTCTTTTGTTATTTATTAATGCTAAAAGGTTCTTAAAGCGTTTTTATTTTTGATAATCTTATTCTTGCCTGTCGTTCTTTATCTTTTAAGTATGTTATATATCCTCTTTTTGTTAGTTTCCAATCCAAGCATATACAGCTTCAGTGTCGTATAGGTATAGTTCCTGGTGGTATTACTGGACTTGTTTTAATCACTTGGCTATTGGTATTATCTTGAATTTGTTCTTATTTGTCCCTACCGGTTACCACATTTTTCTCAAAATCATTTATGTTTTTTATCGCTCTTGCAGGTACTGAGAGTGCCATAAATTGAGTTGATTTTCCTGGGTATGATACTATTTGAGTAATATCATCAGCAAACATTACATATTCACTAAAGGGGGTAGGTTGAGGTGTGTCTGAAGTATAAATTGTATATAGTGTTGGAGAAAGGCATCCTCCTTGAGGTACTCCACTCTCAAGATTAAACATAGTTCCTAAAAAGTTTCCAATTTGAATTTATGCTCTCCTATCATCTAAATAGTTACACAATATTCTTAGCATGTATTCGTTAAGTCCCAGTTTTAATATTTTATATTTCAAGCCTAAATGCCCAACTTTATCAAAAGCCTTAGAAACATCCCTTAAAATTATATTGATCTGGTTACCCTTGCTTTTTTCTATTGCAATTATTTCCGTTATTATAGCTATTGCAGTTAGGGTATTTCTATTGGGCATAAATCCATGTTGTCTGTTGTTGGTTTTCCCATGTTGTGTTAAAAAGGCTATAAGTCTTGAATTTAATATTTTCAATAGTTTCCCGGTAATTTCTAATAAAGGAGATATTGGCCTGTAGTTTAATGTTTCCTTATTGTCCTTACCACTAAGGATAAATATCATTTTAGCATATTTTAGTTTGTCTGGAAAGTAGCAGTTATTAAGCGTACGTTATAAATGTTTAATAGTGTATTTAAAATGTTTTCAGGTAGATTCATGATCATATTTCGTGTACCTGTGAGCCCAGGGGCTTTTTCTTAAATTTCCTCAGACAGTGCATCATTTCTCCCATAGTTTATTATTTGATTATTAGGCTAATAGGATTTATAATAGTCTATATATTGCTTTGGGGTGATTCTATGTACAGTATGTGTCTTCCCATTTCATCTTCTATCCTTTCTTCGTGTTCCCTATCAAAATTTTCATTTTCCTCATCTGATATTTTAAAAACTTTTACCCATTCCTTTTTGAATGCTGACTCTTGTTCATTTTCCTCGTGCAGTTTTATTCTATTTTGGTCTTTAATGTATGGTGGTTTTTGCTTGTTGTGCCCCATCATCTTGTTTATGGAAGTCCAAAATGTTTTTGTGTCTTTAGTCTTGTCGGCCGCCATTATAATATCATTCCATTTTTTATTGTTTGCTTCCTTACATGCGTCTCTTAATTTTATCTGTAGTGCTGTCTGTATATAGTGTTACGAGCCCTCCACCCAGCACTACGAAGCACGCCATCTATTGTCCTGATCACCTGCAGCACACGAGCAGCGCCATCTAGGGACGAGACACAGAGTGACTCGTCTTGATTACCACTCCGGGTTTACCCTTCTCCCTATCCTGGTTGCGTCACCTCCAATTCAGGAGAGCACTTGGCTCTGGGAAGTGACCACAGGATCATCTATCCTCCTAAACCTACGTACGTGCAGTGACTACCTACCGTCTTCTACAATACTCAGCCTTACTCGTCAGCCATCTCAGCTCCTCACTTAAGTATTTGTAATCTTGTATTGCCTCCCCCACGTCCACTTGCTTCAAGATTGTTTTATGTTTTATTATTATGTACATACTGTTAATGTTTAGGTTAAGTTTGGTTAAGGGTAATTTAATAGCTGAATATTTTGTTAAGGGATTTATGGTACTTTATTATACACAACAAAAGCTCTCATCCTTTGTCTACCCATTTATAGTCCGATTGTCTTTGTTTTTATTGTTGTTACCTGTTGGGATCTGGGTAGACGTATAACTATATTCTAAATCCCCAACTCGTAACAAATGGCGACCGTGACAGGACACGACCTTAAGTACCATATTCCTTCCTCCTTGTTACTCAGTGTTAATTATTCCTCCCAGTCACTTCTGTTCACAATTGCTTTACGGTGGTTTAAAGTTTCCTTCATATGTGTTTGCATATATTGGTATTATCGTACAGTAAGTGACAGACGTAGGATATTAGGTTCCAAGTGTCATAAGGCTTACCTGTTATTACACGTGGCAGTTGTGTAGTAAGTCTTATCGAGTGTAGGGAAGAATCCGGATCTGTTTAATGCCGTACCCTCACTCCAGAGTAGGCTGTTCCATAGTCACTAGTTTACGGTGAAGTGATATCTTGGGACGCCCCGCTCTACCAGGACCCCATAATTATAAAGCCTCAATTATTGTTCTTCTCATTATCTCATTCAGGGTCAATCATACCATTTATCAGGGTTGTTAATCCGGATCTTTATATTAATGCCGTAATACGCCCTACCTCTTTCAAGTCTCTTATCCTTATCTAAGGATCTTCTCAGAAGAACAATAATCATAAGTGTAATTTCCTAGGTATAACTTGGTTAGTTTTCGGGACTTTCTGGTTATCCACTGCCGTGATATTTTCTAGGGTTATCCAACTTATCTTATCTTTGGACCATTAGTTAATTTATCCTATTTTTCTTAACAATGGCCACCTCAGGTTTTGATCTCCAGGATTTTATTGAAAATCCTTCCGTAGCTAAATTACGTGTTAATATCCTGAAGAAAGAATGGAAAGAAATAGCCAACTATTATAATATCCCATTTTCACAGCAACTGACTAAGGAAATGTTAAAAAATCATGTGATTGAGGTGCTGGTTCAACATGAAGTTTTAAAAGAATCCGCTGTTGACAGATTAACGCCCATGTCCAAGAAACTTCAACCACTATCCACCACCCCTCCTCACTCAGAAGTTGCTTCAGGTCTGGCTAGCCCTCAACAAGAAACACAACGAATAGACGCCTTAGAACTGGAACGAGCTAGGTTCGAGTTCCAAATCAAAATGAAAGAACTCGAGTTGGAGCAGGAGTCGGAACAGGCCAAGTTGCAGCATGAAGAAAAGTTGGAACAGGCCAAGTTGGAGCACAAGTTGGAGCATGAGGGAAGGTCGGAACAGGCCAAGTTGGAGCATGAGGAAATGATGGAACGGGGCAAGTTGGAGCAGGAGGTTAGACTGAAAGAACTACAGGTAAGAGATAGAAGTCACCTTAACATCGGAGTTTAGATCAAAGGAAGTGGCATTAAGAGAGAAACTAGCTGCTTTTAACCCTGCTACTGCTTCTTCCCTTGTTCCCGGGTTTGATGAATCCGATATGGACGGGTCATTTAGGACTTTTGAGAAAATAGCCGGGAAGAATGAGTGGCCAAAGGACCAGTGGGTGTCAGTGTTAGTTCCTAAATTATATGGTAAGGCTCGTAGAGTTTATAACTGTTTAGACCAGACTGATGACTATGATAACGTAAAAGAATATCCTCACCTCTTATGCTATCACGCCAGATGGATACCGGCAGAAGTTTCGTAAACTAACCAAACCATTTTCCCACACCTTTGTTGAGTTTGCTCAAGAAAAGCTTAGGTTTTTAAGAAGTGGTTAGAGGCTACAGAGACCTCCACATTTCAGGATTTGTTAAATTTGGTAGTCCTGGAGGTGGAAGAGCAAGATACCATTTCACATCTTGAAGCATGTGGAGGAGCGTGGAGAGGTTAATTTAGGGCGTGCTGCTGAGCTGGCTGATGCGTACGCTTTGTTGGTGGAGTCACTGGGCAGTAGAGAACGTGGTACTTCCCGACATGTTAGGTCCTCCTCTGATGATAACCTTGGGAACGTGAGTGGTAGGTCGAAAGGTCCCACACTCCCCCGATGCAACCAAGCTTACTTGTTCTTACTGTAAAACCCAGGCCATACGATCCAGAATTGTAAACACCCAAAGTGTCGAATTGCTAAAAGTAGTTCCCTGGATCCCAAGTCCAAACCAATAGCAAATACCAATGTGGAAAGGCCCCATCAGGATCTCTTCTCTTCATTCACCTATGAGGGAAAAATTTCAATCATAGAGGGGTCTCGTTCTTTCCCTATTCGTATACTACGTGATACGGGCGCAGCACAATCTATCCTCCTGTTTAACGTCATTCCCGATATATCTACCGCATTTACTAATGAGAGTGTTCTAATTTCAGATCTCCTCATCCCATTCTTTCTATCCCTTTGCTAAATTGCACCTCCAATGTCCCTTGATTACTGGGGAAGTACAAATAGCCATTAGGAAAGATCCAATGCCTGTGAGCGGCATTCATTTATTATTGGGTAATGACTTGGCAGGAGATCTAGTGGTTCCCAACATAAAGACAGTCGACTCTCCCTTACCTGTCAACTCCACCACTGACCTTGAAGAAACTATTCCTCACCTTTTCCCATCTTGTGCTGTCACCCAGTCACAGAGTGTGCGAAATGGGCCCTCTTCATCTAAAACCACCTCCAATATCTTCCTACCCACAGAAGATCTGTACAATAAGACCATTAGCAAGGATGAGCTCATTAAAGACCAACAATCTGATCCATCTTTGAATAAACTTCATCATGCGGCAGTTGAGGGTAAAGATTTTAACACCCTTTCTTGTTTTTATTATCAGGAAGGGGTTTTGATAAGGGCCTATAGACCCCCTGAGCTTACCCATCTAGACACGTGGTCTGAAATGCATCAAGTGGTAATTCCCTCCTCAGTCAGACCAGCATTAATTGCCCTTGCCCATGATGGTATTTCAGGACATTTGGGAATCCTGAAAACATATAAAAAGCTCCTCCAACACTATTACTGGCCTGGACTTAGGAAGGATGTGTCAAAGTACCTAAAATCTTGTCATATTTGTCAAATGGTAGGAAAACCAAATGAAAGTATACCAGCAGCTCCCATTAAGCCCATCCCAGTATTTTCTACACCATTTGAAAAGATTGTTGTGGATTGTGTGGGCCCATTACCAAAGACTAAGAAAGGAAATCAATTCCTGCTCACAGTTATGGATACCAGTACACGTTATCCTGAGGCTTTTCCCCTTAAAAGCATCACTTCAAAAAACGTAATCAAACATCTTTTGCACCTTTTCACTTCAGTGGGCATTCCTAAAGAGATCTAATCCGATCAGGGCACCAATTTTACGAGCAATCTTTTCAAACAGGTGATGAAAGACCTCAGTGTGGACCATTGTACATCAATGCTCAAAAATACTGTATAGAACACCAAAAGGAATGGGATGAAAGCATAGACTTACTCTTTGCCATCAGGGAATGTCCCCAGGAGTCATTGGGTTTCTCCCCGTTCGAGTTACTATATGGGAGACAAATAAGGGGACCCCTTAAAATAGTAAAGGAGCAGTGGTTTGACACTCCATCTATTAAGCTCGCAACAGTTTCCCATTGACACTTTAAGGGACAAATTAACTGAAGTCCGAACCATTGCTCAGTCAAACTTAAAAAAGTCCAAGAAAAAATGGTGAAGTCCCAACCTAAATTAGTTAAAAGATCATTTTCTCCAGGTGACAAAGTGTTACTCTTTCTACCCATTCCAGGCTCTCCCCTTAAAAGCAAGTTTACTGGTCCCTATATAGTTGCTAATAAACTATCTCCTCTCAACTATATAGTCCATACTCCTGATCGCAGAAAAGATTCACAACTTGTTCACATTAATCTCATGAAACTTTACCATTCCAGGCAGTCAGAGGAAGACATCCCAGAGGCTATAAGTCAACCTGTATTGCATACGGTTTTGTCAGGGCCGGAGCCGGAGACAGATGACATGGACCTATTGGGAGAATTTAGTCTTCCCTCTACCTAAAGAAAACCCTGCTAACAGTCACATACTCAACAACTTGGATGAGTATTTTTCTGTTCTGAATCCATCTCAAGCAAAAGATCTCACTAAGTTATTATCAACATTTCCTAAAGTCACGTCAGACCTCCCAGGTTTTTGCAATATACTTAAACATGATATTAAGCTAATCTCAGATGATGTACAACCCATTAGGCAATCAGCATATCGACTAAATCCACAAAAAAGAGAGATTATGAAAAGGAGGTAGATTTTTTGTTGAAACATAACTTAGCTGAGCCTAGTACCTCCCCATGGGCTTCACCTTGCCTTCTCATTCCAAAACCCGATAGCACTTTTCGTTTCTGTACCGATTATCGTAAAGTGAACCAGGTCACTGTCTCAGACTCCTACCCTTTACCTTTGATTGAAGATATAATAGACAGCATAGGCTGTACAAAATTTATATCTACCGTGGACATGTTGAAAGGATATTATCAAATGGGACTGACGGATAGGGCAAAAATAATCTCAGCATTTATAACTCCATTTGGTCTTTTTTCAATATTTGGTTATGGCGTTTGGCTTTTCTAATGCTCCGCCACATTCCAGAGGGCCATCAACTTCCTAATTCAGGACCTAGGTGGGACGTTCGCCTACCTGGATGACCTGGTGGTGGTGTCGGACAGCTGGGACGAACATCTGGTGCGTTTGGAGATACTGTTTGCACGACTGCAAGAGACTGGATTCACCATAAACCTGGCTAAATCTGCTTTTGGCCGGGCCTCAGTGACTTACCTGGGACATATCGTTGGGCATGGTATGGTGAGACCCAAGGACGCAAACGTTAGAGCCATCTTGTCCTTCCCCACCCAAGGACGAGGAAGGAACTCATGCGCTTCCTGGGGATGTGCGGCTACTACCGTCGGTTCTGCAGTAACTTCTCCAGCGTGGCCGGACCCTCACAGACCTTACCAGTTCTGCGGTCCTTACATCTGGAACCAGAGGTGCGACCAGTCTTTCCACCGCCTCAAAGCCTTCCTTGCCTCCAAGCCTGACTACACCTCGCCCTTCCATCTGCAAATCGACGCTAGTGGTGTCGGAGTGGGGGCTGTGCTCCTAACCCGACCCAACCACTGATGTTCTTCACCCTGTGGCATATTACTCCGCCAAGTTGAAAACATCAGACCAACTACTCGACCATAGAGAAGGAGGCCTTGGCTCTGGTGTTGGCAATAAAGAAGTTTGAATGTTACCTCCAGTCTTGCCCACAAACAACCCTAGTCTTCACCGACCATAACCCACTCACGTTCATCCAAACCAACAAGACCTCCAACCAGCGAATCCTCCGCTGGGCTCTCCTCACCCAGCCCTATAACCTGATTGCAGACTCCTTATCCCGAGCTCCAGTGGAAATGCAGCAGCTACTCTCCAGACGCACCAGGTGATCACCTCCTTCGCGCCCGCGCTACGGAGGTCTTTGGAGGGGGTGTGTTACGAACCCCTCCACCCAGCACTACGAAGCACGCCATCTATTGTCCTGATCTACCTACCCAGCACCACGAGCAACGCCATCTAGGGACGAGACACGAGTATGACTCGTCTTAGTTACCACTCCGAGGTTTCCTTCTCCCTATCCTGGTTGTTGCGTCACCTCCACCTGAGGAGAGAGCACTTGGCTCTGGGAAGTGACCACAGGATCATCTATCCTCTAAACCTACGTACGTGCAGTGACTACCTACCGTCTTCTACAATACTCAGCCTTACTCGTCAGCCATCTCAGCTCCTCACTTAAGTATTTGTAATTTTGTATTGCCTCCCCCACGTCCACTTGCTTCACGATTGTTTTATGTTTTATTAATATGTATATACTGTTAATGTTTAGGTTAAGTTTGGTTAAGGGTAATTTATAAACTGAATATTTTATTAAGGGATTTATGGTACTTTATTATACACAACGAAAACTCGCATCCTTTGTCTACCCTTTTATAGTCCGATTGTCTTTGTTTTTTTATAGTTGTTACCTGTTGGGATCTGGGTAGACTTTTAACTATATTCTAAATCCCCAACTCGTAACAATAGCTGCATCTGTTACCGTGTCTTCCATATACCTGTTTATTTCATTGTAATAGGTCTGGATTAATTTAACTTCTTCTGGTAGTCTGTTTGTTGGGTAATGTTCTAAAGTGTGAAGTAGGAGTGTGTTTGTTTATAGATGTTTTTATTGCTGAGTGCAGTCTGTCCATTTCTGAGTCTATATCTTCTGTTGTTTTCCCTTGTAGGTTAATCGAGTGGTGATTACTTAAGTCGTCTTTGAAGCTGTCCCAGTCTGTTTTACTCATTTTCAGTCTCTTTTTTATTGGTATCTGTATGGGGCTTGTTGACAGTGTTAGTATAATTGGCAGATGGTCACTGCCTGTATTATATGGTAATTGAAAAAGGCTTTGTTGTTGGTAAAATTTTGTCTGGTGTCGATTGTGTATTGTGATTTCTCCAGGTTGGAAAGTTAGGACCCAGATGATTGATTTTCCCTAAATTTATTAATTGATTAAGGGCGTTTCCACGACGTTATTATTTGTATTGTCAAAAATCCTATGTCTGGCGTTAAAGTCTCCTAAGATGTACATCGGATGACTATTGTTAGCCAATTTTAATAGGTCTTCTATAGGTAAGTAGTAGCAATAATTACGTCTCCTTGAGTTGTATTTATTTTTATTGCTAGAAATTCATCCTGGAAGTCATCAATTAGTTTAAATTTTAAGTTTCTTTTAACCGCTATCGCTTCTCCGTCATTTTTCTCGCCCGATTTATTTCTTTGGTTTACATAATAGTTAAAGAGTTTTATGTTGTTGTTTTCTGTCTCACCGTGACTGTTTATTAGTATAATGTCAGGGTCAATTTCGCGATATATATTACTTAGGTTAATTCTCTCGGTCTTCCAGTTTCTTACGTTGTGTTGTATTATTCTTAAAGTTCTTACTGTTTGTCTATTGTCCATTATTTCTTATACTTGGATTGTGGCAGTCAGTTGGAGTGGAGACCTATCATCCTGTTTCCCGCTTCTGACTCTTCTATACTCTGACGGGTCTACTATTTTAAAGTCTTTGGCCGTAATCTTTAGTTTGTCCGTAGTAATTAGTGACCAGACATAATCTTCACTTAGGGATTTTTCTTGATATGTCCACTTGTATATCCCTCCTTCACAGTTTTTTACTATTGTCCCTCCTGTTGGTCTCGATGTTGGGATTCCATGTTTTGTTGTAGTGATAACTTTTAATCCAATTTCTTCAGCAGATTCAGGTTGTATATTGTGATCAGTTTCCATCTTATCTTCTCTCCTCCTACTCCTTTGTCTGTCCTTTTGTTATTTCTATCTTCTCTTTGTCACTTCTAGTCATTTGTCTGGGATCTCTATCAGTCGCTTGTGTTCCTTGTGTATCAGCTGTTGCTCAAACCTTTGTTCGTCTTGATGTAGTCTTTCTCTCAGTTCGCTTGCATATGTTGTCTGAAATAGTTTTTCGGATTGTGGATTCTCTTGAAATATCATCTCTGGTAGAGTTGATACTAATTTCGCCTTTTCCTTAATTCCTCATTGTATGATCCGGGTGCAGTATTGTGCAAATATTATGGATCATACTAATCATTACCTTATCATGTATTGGCTCACTTAGGTTTTAATATAACGGATTCAAAAGTCTATGAGCCTCTTGGACGCTCTCTTTGCTGTTCGTATTATGTCATATCCTTCTTGTCTTGTTCCTTTTTTCCTTGTTTCTTGTGCTATCATGTTGTTTTGGGCATGCCATTGCTAAAATCTGTCCTGTGTATTCATTTCTCTTGGGTTTGGAACCCAATAACATGTATTCTTACATTCAGTGTGAGTATGGTCGTCGCTTGCACAATCTGAGCAGTACTTTTTTTCTTTTTCCGGACAGTCTCTCGTTGTGTGTTCTTCATATTTGTAGCAGGAGAAGCAAGTTTGCAGACTGATGAATGTCTCCTTCTTTATTTGATGTGGTGTGACTGACATGTTGAATATTAGAAAGCCCTGTTGTAAAACTTTCTCAGCCATTGACACTTCTTCAAACATGAGTATAGTCCTTTATCTTAATGACTTCTTCAATCTTCATCCACCTATTTTGGCGTTCCAGTTCTTCTTTCAGGTCTTCCTCCCGATCTCTTGATCGACTTGACGAACAAAAACTGATCTTTTTGCTTTTTGTTCTGGTGGCATGACAACAATAAGGCCTTCATTGTAAAATATATCTCTTGTTTCTTTTGAAAGGATTTTATCTGAATCAAAGTCATCTTTACAGATTACTTTAAAACCTTCATTGGTGCTGAATATTCTAGTTAGTGGGACTTGCAGTTTGTTGTAAGTGATTTCTGCCACTTTTCCCCTTCCAATAGAGTGTCCCTTATCTCTATGTTTTATTCTAATGCTAGTTGTCATCTTCTTGATTACATCTAATCCTACCTATAACACAGGGCTCCTGCCTGGGAGCAGTGACCCCGCCCCCCCCCCTCTTGGACGGGCGTCGGGCTCTGCACCCAGGTTACCTGTGACTATAGTAATATCTAAAAAAGTTGCCACCTACCGGTGACCCCCGGACAAGGGGTGCCCTGCACTATCACAGGTTCCCTTGCCGGATCGACCGTATCGCGAAGTCCCGCCTCCCGTTCAAAGAACGGAGTGCATGAGGGGGATGAAAAAAGAAAAGAAGAGGACTTAGAGAGTAGAAACAGCCTACCTACCACGCCACGTTCGGTCAGCCAATCAGAGCACCGCAGTAAACGTGCATGTATCACGCCACCGTGGGGCACCACTGATTGGCCAATCCAGGACGTAGACGCACGGGTAGTAGTCAAAATTTGGGTAGGCCAAATATTTGTTTTTTCCAAAGTTGGAATTTCCCGTACAATCTGTGATGGTAATTACACCGTCACTATGTTGAGTAAGTACAATCACTAGGATTGAGTGTCTTATCACAACAAAGTTGCAGACTCAAACATGCAGCAAAAGAATCAGGTCTTCGCAGCTCCGTGTCTATTTTTACTTAGGCTAGCATACCTAAGTTAAAGCAAACTCCCCTTGCCAACACAAGAAGGAAGAGGATTTCTTATAGTCTAATAAACAATTCATCATGACCAAATACAGTATCTAACACAGGGGTCCGGGGGCGCAGCCCCTGTAACTAACCATTTGATTGCATTATCTCTGAGAATAGTTAGCAATTGTCATTTGATTACATTATCCAGGTTAGGGGGTTGTGTGTGGTTCCATATCACCAGATTTAAAAAACTCGTCAGGCTAAACAGTTTAGGCTAGATAGTGTGCTTGGATTATTTCTTTTGTCTCTTCCTTGACTTCCGAATTTGGCTAACCTCTATAAAATTGAGGGCATGTAGACTTTGTACTAGGTTGGGTTAAACGAACACTTTTGCTGCAATGGAGATTTCGCCGTAAAGGGCGTGAAACCTCCAGCAGCAATGGTTAGGTTAGGCGGCCGGTAGTGGTTGGTTAGTTACTGTATTATTATTGCCGTTAAGGTCCCCGTTGAACTTTACCACGGTCAGGCTAAACAGTTTGAGCTGCTTGGATTATTTCTTTGTCTCTTATTGACTGGTGTTAACCTCTATAAAATTGAGGACACCAATAGACTTTGTACTAAGGTTAGGTTAAACAGACACTTTTGCTGTAATGGAGGATTTTCGCCATCGGGAGCGTGACGAAACCTCCGGCGAAAATAGTGGTTGGTTAGTTGCCTGTAATATTATTATTATATAAAATTTAAGGTCCCCCGTTAGACTTTACCACGGTCAGGCTAAACAGTTTAGGCTGCTTGGATTATTTCCTTGTCTCTTATTGACTTCGGGTGGCTAACCTCTATAAAATTGAGGACACCAATAGACTTTGTACTAAGGTTAGGTTAAACAGACACTTTTGCTGTAATGGAGGATTTCGCCATCGGGGAGCGTGACGAAACCTCCGGCGAAAGTAGTGGTTAGGTTAGGCGGCCCGGTAGTGGTTAGGTAGTTGCCTGTATTATTATTATTATTATATAAAATTTAAGGTCCCCGTTAGACTTTACCACGGTCAGGCTAAACAGTTTAGGCTGCTTGGATTATTTCTTTGTCTCTTATTGACTTCGGGTGGCTAACCTCTATAAAATTGAGGACACCAATAGACCTTGTACTAAGGTTAGGTTAAACAGACACTTTTGCTGTAATGGAGGATTTCGCCATCGGGGAGCGTGACGAAACCTCCGGCGAAAGTAGTGGTTAGGTTAGGCGGCCCGGTAGTGGTTGGTTAGTTGCCTGTATTATTATTCTTCTATAAAATTTAAGGTCCCCTTAGACTTTACCACGGTCAGGCTAAACAGTTTAGGCTGCTTGGATTATTCTTTGTCTCTTATTGACTTCGGGTGGCTAACCTCTATAAATTAGGGACACCAATAGACTGTACTAAGGTTAGGTTAAACAGACACTTTTGCTGTAATGGAGGATTTCGCCATCGGGGAGCGTGACGAAACCTCCGGCGAAAGTAGTGGTTAGGTTAGGCGGCCCGGTAGTGGTTGGTTAGTTGCCTGTATTATTATTATTCTATAAAATTTAAGGTCCCCGTTAGAATTTACCACGGTCAGGCTAGATAGTGGTGGCTGCTTGGATTATTTCTTTGTCTCTTATTGACTTCGGGTGGCTAACCTCTATAAAATTGAGGACACCAATAGACTTTGTACTAAGGTTAGGTTAAACAGACACTTTTGCTGTAATGGAGGATTTCGCCATCGGGGAGCGTGACGAAACCTCCGGCGAAAGTAGTGGTGGTGGCTGCCTGTATATCTCTATAAAATTTAGGCCGCCAATAGACTTTACACCAAGGATGGCTGCTTGGATTATTTCTTTCTGTCTGTCTCTTATTGACTTAGCCTCTATAAAATTGTGGACACCAATAGACTCTGTACTAAGGTTAGGTTAAACAGACACTGTAACGGAGGATTTCGCCATCGGGGGCGTGACGAAACCTCCAGCGGTGTGGACTGCACCACGGTTAGGTTAGGTAGTAGTGGCTGTCTGGATTATTTCTTTGTCTTACTCAGGCTGGCAAGCCTCGCTAAAACTTTAGGACACCAATACACTCTTCTACTACCAAGGAGAGGTTGTTGGATTATTTGTTTGTCTATAAAACTTCAGGACACCAACAC
>NW_024720020.1:0-13896 GCF_018991925.1 Homarus americanus
TGCCATCGTGGAGTTGCCTCATAATGACAATGAATTTTGGTGGGCAGCCAAAGCTGCTGAGGGTCCGCCAGAGGGATTCCCTGTTGACCGAGTCGAAGGCCTTGGTTAGGTCAATGATGGTCATCTACAGGTCCTGACGTTGTTCTCTGCACTTTTCCTGTAACTGGTGGGCAGCAAAGATCATGTCAGTGGTGCCACGTGATGGTATAAAGCCACATTGAGATTCTGGGAGGAAGTTTTCCGCCTCAGGAGAAGTCTGTTTAAGGACTCGGGCGATGATCTTGTCAGCTATTGACAGCAGCGAGATCCCGCGGTAGTTGCCACAGTCTGACCGGTCTCCCTTGTGCTTATAAATATTGAATAGGGAGGCGTCTTTAAGAGCTTGGGGGATATCCTCCTTTTCCCATAAATTCTCCAAGAGAGAGTGGAGATGGCTGGTAAAGCCATCTCTGCTGGGATTTCATCAGGCCCTGAGGCTTTGTTATTTTTCATCTGTTTGATGACAATAGTTACCTCATCCAGCGATGGAGTTACCCTCGGATGAGCAGAGGGGGGCTGCGCCACATCTGATTTACCCATAAAATGTTTTAGTGGCATTAAAAAATTCGTGAATCTTGTGCTCATCTGCATATTTTTGTGTTTTGTATGCTGTATTTTTAAACCAGTCGTTCTTTAGATTGCGAAATTTGCGATGGGCAGCCACTTTCTTCTCGCAGAAGGTATCAGCTTTGATCCGAGACTGAGGGTTGTTCTGCCAATCAGTTAAGTCAGCACATTTATCATCGACGAGTACATTGATTGCCGGGTCATTTTAATCAAACCAGTCCTTGTGTATTCTTTCCATCTGGCCGAGTGTCTCTGTGCAGGTTTTTGTCATGACAGTGTAGAGAATATCCCATTTGGCACTGGGATTTCGGTTGTTTGTTGTCAGGTTGCTTATCAGCCTATGTTCGAGCTGCTCTTAAAAATGTTCTACCACTGTATCTTCCAGACGTTTAGTGTTAAAACCTCTCTTGGAAGCTTGCTGTCTTCACCGTTTTGGGACTACGTGAAGTGCGAGCTTAGCTCTGACGAACCAATGATTAGTGTCGCAGTGGTCCGAGCCACACATAGCTCGGGTGATGAGGTCATCTCGGTGATCTCTTTCTCCAACTATGATGTTGTCAATGAAATGCCAGAGTTTGGATCGTGGGTGTTACCACGAACCCTTGAACTTGTCGGCCTGCCTAAGCAATGTATTGGTGAAGTTGTGTGCAACACACTTGCTAAGGAGGAGTAGGCCGCTGAGATTACACTTGCCTAGTCTTCCCCCTATGGTTCCCTGCCAAATGTCAGCATCTCTGCCAAGTCTGGCATTGAAGTCACCCAGGAGCACAACTTTATCATCTCTGGGGATAGAGGTTAGCACTCTGTCGAGGTCAGTGTAAAAGGCCGCCTTGATGTCATCCTCTGCATCCAATGTTGGGGCATATGCAATGATGAAAAAGGCATGATGTGAGTGATTCAGTGGGACTCGGAGCATTATGACGCGCTCGTTGATCCCAATAGGCATTTCAGTTAGCCTCTGTAGGATGCGTTGGCGTATGGCAAAGCCAACTCCATAAATGCGGTTTCTCTATGCAGCAGGCTTACCGTTCCAGAAGAAGGTATAGCCAGACTTCCGTTTTGTGAGTTGACCCTCATCTGGGAGCCGGGAGTCACTATTGGCTGCTATGTCGATGTTATGCCACCACCATTTAGATTGACGAGTTCCAGGACTCATATAAGGTTGCTGTTTCCTGGAAACAATGTTGTCTGGATCACTCTGCAAGAGCCTCAGGGCTATCATGAGAGTGACTTCAATTATTCTATCTTTGACACTGGGCATTCCTAGTTCAATTCTCATTTTAAGTACTTCAGTGCTAATGGCACGGCTTAAGATAATTTTAAGAGATTTAATATTTTGCATTATTTAAATCTGTCACGTTTCCCGTCACGAAAGATTAGGGTTGGTGCGTGGTAATCTATCAGAGATTTTATATAGTCTAGGTACGAAGATGTGTGTGTGTGTGTGTGTGTGTGTGTGTGTGTGTGTGTGTGTGTGTGTGTGTGTGTGTGTGTGATAATAATAATAAACAACGGTTTATTGAAAGAGCATGGCAGCCGGAAGGTTGAAAATATACAGTTACAGAATTGGGGAATGGGTCTCTTGATTTACAAATAATATACACCGTAACACAAGTGATACAAATATGACATATAATAACTCGGTGGGGAGAAGCTCAAACTTCAGGGCATTTCAACATAGTGACAGTGCAAAAAGTAAGATTGACTGGGAGTGAATACACTGGTTGATGTGTGTGTGAACTACAGTAATATAAAACATATTTTGAAAGTGGTTAAGACTTTCGCCAGACCTTAAAGAATACTTCACGGTACATGACATCTCGTATCCCTCCCTTCTCCCCCACATCTTCCCGTTCATCACCTTCCATCTTCTTAGTCTTCTGTCCACTTTCCCTTCTCCTCCCACCTTCTCGCCCACTCTGCTCCCACATTTCCTCAACCCTTGATCCCACCTTCCCTTCCCCCATCCCCCTCCTACCTTCACAGTCCTTCCCCATCCTCTCCCCTTCTATCTTCCCTCACATCCCCCTTCCACTTTCTTTTCTATCTATGTCCCACCCTCCTCCTCCCACCTCCTTCCTTCCCCCTTGATTTAATCCTCCTCCACATCTTCTCAGCTGATCTTTTCCTCTTTTCCTACTCCTCCGCCTATCTCCTCCCCCCCACTTCATATTCCCTCACTTTCTCCTGAATTATTTTTAAACTTTTTGACATCTTTGAGTTAAACTTTATTCCCAAATTTTAGGTTCGCGTCTGGATTCATGGCCAAAGTTTTTGTTACTCTCAGTAAACTTTTGGCCTCTGCTGAAAGTTTTCTCACTATGATACAAATGAAAATTTTATGAAATGTTTTACGAAAGGATATATATATATATATATATATATATATATATATATATATATATATATATATATATATATATATATATATATATATATATATATATATATATAGTTATTGTTTTTGTTTTGTTTTTTAATTATAGTGGATGGTAATGCAGTGGAAACGCCCCTCAGAGAAATCCCACACCAGCACAAACACAATTAATAAAAGTATTTTCCGTGACCGTGGAATAGCTAGTACCTGTGATTGGGGTTAATGAGGTTCACTGGTAAAAGATAACACTTCTATTCCTTACAACACTACAGACGGAATCAATAATTGTACACAAGCACTAGA
The DNA here is from genome assembly GCF_018991925.1 of Homarus americanus. Classification (NCBI taxonomy): domain Eukaryota; kingdom Metazoa; phylum Arthropoda; class Malacostraca; order Decapoda; family Nephropidae; genus Homarus; species Homarus americanus. The sequence continues at coordinate 3,287 of NW_024720020.1, forward strand.
GTACTTCTTAGCGTAGCTTATAACACTATAATGGGAAACAAAAGTTATACGTGTTATGAAAAAAAAATATTCAAAGATATTAATTGCATCTGAAAACAACTACTAATGCTACTTTAGTACTACATACACCAGAATGAGTAACTCATCTGAAACAATTCCTTCGTACATCCTACATCACTTACTGGCACATAAAATATTTAAAAAAATATAACTTGCACCGATGAAGATGCCTTCAGTGCATCCGACAATAAAAATAGCAATCACTGAGGAACAGAAATCCTGATTTAGTCATACTACACAAGAACATGGATCACTCATAGCCTGTCTGGGTTGACCCACAAAATACTATAATCCTAACTGTCCTAACTACACAGAACCCGAAGGTTGTAACTGCTAACCTGCCAAGTGGCAGGCATTTACAAAAAACCGAGCAAATCACTCATGACCCGTCAGACAGGCGGGTGCTCCGCTTTTTCCATTACTCATTCTAGGTTTCAGGACTCATCAGTGTATTCCTCCACACACATAAGTCCAGAATGCACCTGCACTTTAAGGTACTACAGCCTTTCACTACTTGTGAAGAGGAACTCTTACGTCCCACGTGTGCAATCAACAATGAGGAACGTTGTTCTCACACCTGGACTTGGCTATTCTAATTACATTTCACCACCATCATCCGTAACATGCTTCACACATATGCTCAGAATACACCAATACCTTAAGGTGTCACAGCCTTTCACCAATTTTTGAACAGAAACCGCTACGTCCCACGTGTGCAATCAACCATGAGGAGCGTCGATTACACACCTGGACTTGGTTATTTTTTTCACATACACCCAATACTGGGGGGATGAATTTCTCTATGTAACCACTAGAACTCCCGGTTCCAGCGTGTGACTTTCCATTCACACAATCTGCACTCAGTTTATTCCCATTACTTCATGGACAGGAAGTGAGCGACCGTCAGCCCAGCTAGTTAGGCCAGCTCAGAGTACAACCAGATGAACCCTACCCAGCTGAGGGAGGGGTTCTACTTTCCCGTTAGTAAGATTTTTCACTGACTGACTGAAGAGATGTGAGGGTGGGTCTTGTGGTGTTGCATTAACCAAGGTGAAGAGATTTGAAGAACCAGATCGACCACCGTCCAAAGTGCGGCTGCTGGTCCTAGTAGTTAGTCGTCAGAGACACCTGTTCGCCTTGTACGTTGCCAGCTATATCTTCCAAACCACCACTAACCACCAACCACTTACCACCGACCAAGTGGGTTCTCGTAACCTTGCAACACTGATGAACCTTAGACGATTCCCACTCTATCCCTCCTACCCCTGCACCTCGTGTTCTGAGGGAGTGTGCTGAAGCCCTGGCCCCTGTGCTTGCTCGCCTCTTTCGCCTTTGCCTCAAAACGAAAACTTTTCCTTCTTCTTGGAAGCATGCCTTGGTTCAGCCCATCCCGAAGAAGGGTGACCATTCTAATCCCTCTAACTATCGCCCCATTGCCCTAACTTCATTCCTCTCTAAGATTTTCGAAACTTTCTTGAACTCCCATTTTCTCCGTCACCTTGAACGCCTTCCTCTTTTGTCGGATCACCAGTATGGCTTTCGCCAGGCGAGATCTACTGGTGATCTGCTCTCCTATTGCACCCATCTTTGGTCATCCTCTCTTCGGGATTATGGGGAAACTTTCGTCGTGGCCCTCGACATCTCCAAAGCATTTGACAGGGTATGGCACAAGTCTTTGCTATTAAACTTCCCTCTTTTGATTTCTCTCCCCACTTTGTTCTCTCATCTCTAGCTTCCTTGAGAACCGATCCATGGCAGTTGTTGTCGAGGGATCGATTTCTCGCTCTTTCTCTACCAATAGTGGTATCCCACAGGGTTCTGTTCTTTCACCAACTCTCTTCCTTCTTTTTATCAATGATTTACTTCACACTACAACTAATTCTATCCATTCTTACGCCGATGATTCTACGCTTCACTCTTCCTCATATTTTCCCCTTCCTCCTAACTCTCAAACTAGATCTGTTTCTAGAACTGATATCATTACTTCTATCAACGCGGATCTGTGCAGCATCTCTAAATATGGAGATACAAACTTGGTTAAGTTCAATAGTAACAAAACTCAATATTTACCAATTACACTTTGTAAAATAGACGATCTCCCACCAATTACATTTCAGGACGCTATCATCCTCCCAAATTATGAAATAAATATTTTAGGCCTCATCATTTCCTCCAATATGTCCTGGAAATCACACATCCTTAGTATAACTAAAGCTGCCTCCCGAAAGTTGGGAATGCTGTACAGATGCCGCAGCTACTTCACTCCTGAGCAGTTGCTCCAAGTATATAAGGGATGCATTCGTCCTAACTTGGAGTACTGCTCTCATATCTGGGGTGGCTCTTCTTCTGTCCAACTATTAGATAGGGTGGAATCAAAGGCATTTCGTCTTATTAACTCTCCTCCTTTAGTCGACAATCTCTCTTCCCTTTCTCTTCGCCGCAATGTTGCTTCACTCTCTCTCTTTTACAGGTACTTTAACGGGTAATGTTCAGTGGATTTGGCATCCTGTGTACCGCCGGCAAGGCCGTGGGTTCGTAACACACGTCTTGCCCGCGGTGCCCACCATTTCTCTGTGGATGTCGGTCACACGAGAATAACCCGTTATAGTACCTCCTTCTTTCCTCATACAGCCAAACTGTGGAATGCTCTGCCTTCTTCTGTGTTTCCATGCTCTTACAATCTGTCTCACTTTAAAAAGCTGGTTTTCCGGCATCTTCGTGGTGTACAGTAGATTAATACAATATAACCTTATTTTCTATACTTACATTTTATTTCCGTTCTTTTTTCCGCCCCCCAGGCTCCGTTGTGGGTCGTTTGACCTGTGCCGGGTGGGCTAATTCCAGTAAAAAAAAAAGTGGCGGGAAGGGACGAAGAGGCCACATGGTCGTTTCTGCGATGACTGAAAGCGGCGTTAAACGTCCCTTTCGGTCAATGACCATGAACTACTGGGGCCTGGTCAATGCCTGCATACCTCAGGGCGCTCGCCTGCCTCCCCCCCATGGCGTCATCTTTCGGGTATTTCTAATATTTTCTTTGGGACACACGTAACATATTTAGAACTGGCAAATGATCCACAATAACTTTAAATTTTATAATTGTCCCTTAACTTCATGAATCGTGTCTACATTAATTCGATAAAGTACATTTAAATTTCTATAGGCCTAGTTCAAAACGCTTCCATCCCCTGACCGAGGGCGTTGCTTGGAAGCTTTGATTTAACTCGCCACGAGTCATGAGTGTTTCAGCCTAGCTTACTTCTGTTTCCCTGTTCGGCAGATCGGTCATTTTTGTTCTAACGTCTCTAAATATCACATTAAAATTTCTGAATGTTATATATATATATATATATATATATATATATATATATATATATATATATATATATATATATATATATATATATATATATAACTGGTCGGAATATGGACACTAAATTTCTCACTTGACTAGGGGTTTATTAAATATTAGTAGATGGACATTGCAGTGGAAGTGCCCCTTGGAGAAAAATCCCGAACCAGCACAAGAACACTTAAATTTACTAACAAAATGAATTCTCCGTGACCCGTGGAAGGATAGCATCTGTGATTGGGATGAATGAGACACACTGTAAAATTTAGACACTTATATTCCCTCCAACACTACAGACACAATCAAATAATGGTACACCAACATATGCGCACCTCTTAACCTGAACTCAAAACAATACTCTGGGGAATAAAAGTTATACATGATATTGAAATTATTAGAAAACTCAGACCATGCCTCATTAGACAACAATAAATTCAAAGAATTAAGAAGTGTTGCTTGCACACATGAAACAGGCCTATGGGCTTTCAACAAAATAATATCAATCACTGAGAAAATGGTATTAAAAAAATAAGAAATTAATAACGCTACAATGAATAGGCCTTAAGGGCAGTCAACAAAATTATATCAAGCACTGAGAAAATGGTATAAAAAAATAAGAACTTATTAACTCCACCTTGAATAGGCCTTCAGGGCACTCAACAAAATTATATTACCCCAACAGATACACACCTCCTCACCTAACTTAAACACTACTCTGGGGAACAAAGGTTATACCTAAGATCGAAATTATAAAGAAATATTAAATGCATTAAAGGAAGTAAATCATAGTATGACTTACAACAGAATGAAGAAACCTCATCTGAAAAACAGTTCCCTCATTCTCTGGCATCAATTAGTGACACAACATTAAAAAACAATACTATCAAAATTATTTAAGAAATATTAAACTACACACAGCCAGATAATATCAGTAACTGAAAAAATAGTATTAACTACAGGACCTATAACCTACACACATGAAGAGGCCTTAAGGGTACTCAACTGGTTAATATCAGTCCCTGCGAGCTGGAAATAAACAATATTAGGAAAATTATTCACTACATACATTCTGTAAATACACCTTACATTATGTCCCGTAACATGCTTCACCCAACTCAACATACACCCATGATAAAGGAGATAAGATGTTTCTCTAGGTATCCCCTAGACTCCTTCTATATATATATATATATATATATATATATATATATATATATATATATATATATATATATATATATATATATATATATATATATATATATATATATATATATATATGAGGAGAAAAGGAGAGAAGAGAAGACGGGAATGCTGCGTTTAGCAAAAGGGGTGAGATGCAGTTTCTTAGAACAAATTTTTAGGGGGTCGTATGCATGTTTTCTCAGCACATGAGGACAGTGCTGTCTTTTTTTAGGGGGGTCGATTGTAATATTCAGAAATTTCAGAGTAATTTCAAATGCCCCGCCATTAGCGATACTGAGCGTTCAAGGTCATCTGAGGGGAGAGAGCGCTGCCTGCTCATAGCGAGAGATTGCGGAACTAGGCCTATATGATATTAAATGTAATTTACCCAATTAATAATGATGCGATTCATGAAGTAAGGGACTATTATTGAATTTGAAATTATTATAGATCGTTTATCAGTCTGAATAATGTTACGGGTGTCCCAAGGAGTTATTAGTTAGGCGGAAAATATGTCACGTAGGCATAAGCTAACGCCTTGAGAGGACGCGACGCTGGCTGGCCCTCAGTCACGGGGAGCATTCAGACAAAACAAGACGTCCCTGCGCGTCCGTCACAGAAATAGTCACGTGGCCTAGTCACCTGTGCTGCGCTATTGCAGTATAACAAGTAAGTCTCATTCGATCTCAGACAGGGTTAGATAGGGCAGTGGTAAAGTAAACTAGAGCTAACAGTGAGTTCATTTCAGGGTTTCCGTCAGAACCCACTTGATTGGAGTTGACTGGAGTTGACCGGAGTTGATTGGAGTTGACCGGAGTTGATTGGAGTTGACCGGAGTTGACTGCGAGAGATTGACTGCCGTTTGAGACTGCCGTTGATGATTGAGGGTGGCGATTGTCGCCATTGGACCGATCAGTGTAGGCCTGTCACTGTTTAGCGGGGTAGCAAAGGATCTCTTGAGTGAACCAGTGCTCCCGACAAAAAAACGACACGGGACCAGCATCAGCAGTGGGTGATCAGTTCTTACCACTCGGGTGCACAACACCACGTGTCCTCGGTCAGCTAGAAGTGTTACCTACTGGCCATAGACACCTGCTGGCGTTCTCTCTTCCTGCCCATGGACGCACTGGGAGTACACTGAGGCTATCTGAGTAAATTAATGGTTACACACTGAGACCATGAGTCTAGGACTCTAGGAGATACCTAGAGGAACATTTTATCTTCCTTATTACGGGTGTAGTTAATACCATTTCTCAGTTACTGATATTATCTTGACGTGTGTAGTTTAATATTTCTTAAATAATTTTGATAGTAGTGTTTTTTTAATGTTTGTGTCATTAAGTGGAACCAGAGTGATACTGTGATTTGATTCTTTTAATGCATCTAAATTGTCTCCATAATTCTGATATCAGGTATAACTTTTGTTCCCCAGAGTAGTGTTTAAGTTAGGTTAGGAAGAGTGCATCTGTTGGGGTGATATAATTTTGTTGAGTGCCTTAAGGCCTATTCATTGTAGAGTATTTAATTTCTTATTTTTAATACCATTTCCTAAATGACTGATATTATTTTGTGAAAGCCCTTAAGGCCTGTTTCATGTGTGCAAGCAACATTTCTTAATACTTCAAATTTATTGTTGCCTGTGTTTCTAATAATTTCTATATCATGTATAACTTTTATTCCCCAGAGTAGTGTTTTAAGTTTAAGTTAAGAGGTGCGCATATTGGTGTACTATTATTTGATTGTGTTTGTAGTGTTGGAGGGAATATAAGTGTCTAAATTTTACAGTGTGTCTCATTCATCCCAGTCACAGACGCTATCCTTCCACGGGTCACGGACAATTCATTTTGTTTAGTAGATTTAAGCGTTCTTGTGCTGGTTCAGGATTTTTCTCAATGGGGCGCTTCTACTCCCATTACCATCTATTAATTTTTAATAAACCCCAAGTCAAGTGAGAAATTAAAGTCCAGTAAATTCCGACCGGTTACATATATATATAAACAGAATTAATAATGATTATACTACTAATACTAAGAATACTATTACTGCTACTGCTACTAATACAACATTATTAACGTGGCCTCCAGCCTCCCCCCAACAGCCACACCCCTCGCCGCCTTTTTATTACCATAATATTAGTCATCCTATCACAAGTAGCTATCCTAGCTATGTTGAATTAGTTGAGCAGCAGATCTATGCAGCATTCACAGACTGTATCCCTCATAGTCAATAATAATAATAATAATAATAAATAATAACACAAAATACAAATGCGAGATAAAGAAGGAATAATCAGAAAAATTACAAAAAAAGAAGGGACAGACAGGCAGACAGATTAATAGGAGAGAGAGAGAGGCAGACATAAGAACATAAGAAAATAAGGAGTCTGCACAGGCCGGCTGGTCTGTGCATGGTAGCTCCTGTCGAGAGTTACTACCACTCTCTATCATCCATGAATCTATTTAGCCTCCTTTTGAAACTTTCCAGAGTTCCCGCACTTACTACAAAGTTGCTAAGCTTGTTCCACTCGTCCACCACCCTATTTGTGAACCAGTTTCTTCCTATCTCCCTCCTAAACCTAAACTTATCCAACTTGAATCCGCTGCTCCGAGTCCTATCCTGCTCGGATATTATAAGAACTTTATCTATATACCCTCTATTGATTCCTTTCACCCACTTAAACACTTCTATCATATCTCCCCGCACTCTTCGTCTTTCTAGGGAATGCAAGTTAAGTTTCTTTAACCTATCCTGATATGGAAGGTTTCTAAGTCCCGGAATCATTTTTGTCATTCTTCGCTGCACCGACTCTAGTGAATTTTTATCCATTCTATAATAGGGGCACCAGAACTGAACTGCATAATCGAGGTGCGGCCTGACTAGCGCAAGATATAGTTGCAATAAGACCTCTGCACTTTTGTTACTTACACTTCTAGATATAAAACCCAATACTCTGTTTGCCTTATTTCGAACATTAACGCAGTGTTTTCTAGGCCGTAGTTCCGGGCTTACAAATACCCCTAGGTCTCTTTCACAAGTCGACTTCTCTAGGTTGATGTTGTTAAGGCTGTATACATTATAAGTATTTGTTCTTCCAATATGTTGGCACGCTGCACTTGCTGGTGTTGACTCATTTGCCATTTTTCAGACTTTCACCCCTGCAGTTTATTTAGATCCTCCTGTAATGCATTTGCATCCTGCCCTGAATTAATCTGCCGCCCTATTTTGGTGTCATCTGCAAACTTGCTTATGTCACTGCTGATCCCAGTATCTAGATCGTTTATGTAGATTATGAACAAGAGTGGGCCTAGTACTGACCCCTGGGGAACCTCACTGGTTACACGGCCCCACTCAGATTTAACACCATCTACGCTGACCCTCTGCGTTTTATTGGTGAGCCATGATTTTATCCAATTTAAAACTTTCCCCTCTATACCATGAGCCTTAATTTTTCTCAGAAGCCTCTGATGCGGTACTCTGTCAAATGCTTTGCTAAAATCTCAGTAAATAACATCGTAATTTTCGTCATTATCTACTACCTCAAAGACTTTCCTCAAAAAACGTTAGCAGATTTGTTAGACAAATTTTCCTTTGTAAACTCCATGTTGAGAGTCGATTAATTTGCTTTTCTCTCTAGATGCGATCGGATGCTATCTGCTATAATTGATTCAAGAAATTTCCCCACTACTGACGTCAAACTGATCGGCCGGTAATTTGACGCTGATGCTCTGTCTCCCTTTTTGAATATGGGTACTACATTTGCCTGTTTCCACATGTCTGGCACAACTCTTGTGTCTAATGATTTTGTAAATAAGTTTACGAGGGGTCCGCTAATCTGTTCCCTACACTCTTTCAAGACTCAAGGGAAAATTTCATCCGGCCCTGGGGATTTTGTTTTCTTTAGTTTATTTATCTTCTTAAGAACATCCTCTTTTCTGATAATGATATTCTTTAAATTCTCTTCTTCCTTTCCCTTAAATATCAGCTCCACCTCTGGAATTTCATCCCAAATTTCTTCTGAGAAAACTGATAAGAAGTAGCTGTTCAATGCTTTGCTTATTTCTTCACTGCGATTTATCACTTCTCCCCTCCCTGACTTTAAAGGCCCAACTTTGTCCTTGACCTTTGTCCTATATACCTGGAAAAATCCCTTGGGATTCGCCTTGGATTCTCTTGCTATTTTGATTTCATAGTCTCTCTTTGCTTTCCTTACATTTTTCTTAACATTCCTAGATAGTTCATAATACCTATTTCTGAGCTGCTCCTCCCCTCCCTCTAATTTCTTATATATTCCTATCTTTATTCCTATGTCATGTTTAAGTTTTCTGGTCATCCACCTTGGCTCATTCTTATTTGACCTAATTTTTCTGTATGGTATATTTTGTTCTTGTGCTTTATGTAGTATACTAGTGAATATATTATAGTCATGATCAATTGTTGTGTCATCTATGACCTCACCCCTTCCTACTGGGGACTGACGTGACTGTTCCCAGGTGACCTCACCTAGGTACCTTCTTAACCCCTGATAATCCGCCAACCGAAAGTTTGGGACTCTGACCATATTGTCATTGTTTTTCGTTTCCCAATTTAGGGTGAACCTGATTTCTGTGATCACTGTTACCTAGTTCTTCCCCTACTGTGATATCTCTAATAATATTTTCTTTATTTGTTAATACTAGGTCTAATATATTGTCACCTCTAGTAGGTTCTGTAATTAGTTGTTTAAAAAAATTGTCCTGTACTGCGTCTAGGAAGTCTTCAGATTCATAGTCGCCTACAATGTTGTCCCAGTCAATATTTCTGAAGTTGAAATCCCCCATAATGCATAGGTTGTTATATTTTGCTGCCCTACTCATTTCCTGCCATATGGGCTGAGCTGCTTCTTTGCCAAGACTTGGGGGCCTGTAAATCACTCCCATAATTAGTTTTTCTCTTCCTTCCGTGATTTCTACCCGCACAGACTCGGTTCCTATTTCACCCTTTATTGAATTATTAATACAACATTTTAATGTATCCTTGACGAAGAGTGCGACCCCTCCCTCCTTCCTGCCTTCCCTGTATTTGTGAAAAAGGTTGTACCCTTCTATGTGGTACTCTGATAAAAAAATTTTGTTCGCCAGATTCATCCAAGTTTCGGTGATTGCTATGACGTCTACATTCTCGGTACATACAACCGTTCTCAGCAAATCTATTTTATTTCTATCGCTCCTACTGTTTGTATAGTATACATTTAAACCTACCCTTCCCTGGTCCTGTTTTACCCCTTGTCCTGAGCAACTAATTTTACTTCCCAGGACCTGCTTGTTTTTTGACTCCCACTTTCCCCGACCTCTCTCTACTGGCGAAACCCCCCCTTCGGAGTGACAATTTCACGCTCCAGGGATGCAGACAACGTCTTTACCCCCTCACGAGACAAGTGTACTCCGTCGCGACTGTACAGGTAGTCGTTGCCATAGAATCGTTGCCAGTTATCAATGAATGCCCAACCATTGTTTGCACAATGTTTCTCCAGTAGGCAATTTATAGCAATTGCCCTGGACAGCCATTCACGACCAAACCCTCTTCTAGGCAAGACACCACATACTATCGGGATCCCTCCCCTATCTCTAATCTTCCCCAGCGCCTCCCTATACCTCTTGAAAAGTTCCTCACTCCTAACCTTACCTATGTCGTTTCCTCCCACACTAAGACACACTACTGGATTGGTACCCTCCCCTGACAAAACCCTGTCTAACCTCTCGGCTACATGCCCTATCCCAGCCCCAGGAAAACACACCCTAGTCCTACGTTTCCTATCTCTCGCACAAAAAGCCCTATCTATAAACCTCACCTGGCTGTCCCCAACTACCACGATCTTACCTGTGGGCAGGGTTTGTACAACTGCCCTTTCCTCTCCTTGATCCATACCGTCCTGCCTCTTCTCTTCCTCGCCAGCTTCCTGCAGCACCTGGTAAGGGTTACTACACTCCACACCCTGGTCAGCTTTCCTGAGCCTGACCCTCGTCCCCTTGGAGACAAC
>NW_024720021.1:0-13514 GCF_018991925.1 Homarus americanus
CCCTTCTCCATATCCTGGGTTGCGTCACCTCCTCAAAGTCTTCTTTGTCAGCTCCAATTCGAGGAGAGGAACTTGGCTCTGGGAAGTGACCACAGGATCATCTATCCTCTAAACCTACGTGCAGTGACTACCTACCGTCTTCTACAATACTCAGCCTTACTCGTCAGCCATCTCAGCTCCTCACTTAAGTACTATTATCTTGTATTAATTTCCCCACGTCCACTTGCTTCGAGATTGTTTTATGTTTATTAATATGTATATACTGTTAATGTTTTGGTTAAGTTTGGTTAAGGGTAATTTATAAGCTGAATATTTTGTTAAGGGATTTATGGTACTCTATTATATACAACGAAAACTCGCATCCTTTGTCTACCCTTTTATAGTCCGATTGTCTTTTTTTTTTTATTGTTGTTACCTGTTGGGATCTGGGTAGACGTATAACTATATTCTAAATCCCCAACTCGTAACACTGGTGTTACCTGTAATCAAGCTAAGGTATATGTAAGAAGAATATTATCTCGTTACTATCCATTCCTCTTCCACTATCCTGCGAGGTGGTGTATTAATAGGCACAGATACTCATGATAAAGAAGGAATAAAGAGAAAGACGCAAGATACCTATAAAATGCGACAGAATATACCTACACATGCGTAATCCTAACCCATCCCAACCCAACCCAACCCTATCCTACCCTCAGCTTCACCACAGTACACAAAGTCATTCTTGGTATCAGAGTGACGCATAAACACCCTGTATCGCCTAAGACACATTTGAATCGGATGGTTCGTTGACGGTTTATTTCTTCGGTATAAACCAGTGAAGCAATTGGTTCGTGGGAACAGTGAGTCAAAATACTTCACATCAGCTTCGTTTACGACCTCCAGCTGATATTTACTTCTGTTGTCTATATCAATCACATTTTATAATGAAAACAAAAATATGGTTAGTTACTTATAAATGAAAATAAATCATACTTAGATACTTAGGAGTGGGGAAAAAAGATACTTAAGATACTTAAAATGAAAACACTCTTTGATACTTAAATTAGGACAAAATAAACGGACATAAAGATTTAACTATGAGCGGTGGATATTACGACATGTACCGGCTATCAATACAGAGGCGCTATTTAGCCGTGAAGTTCTCTCAGAAACCCAACAAGACAATATGTGGTCACGTAAAAATTTCAGGTTAATTTTTAACACCATCCGTCATTTTAAACCTTGGCACCTGTAGATTAAGAAAATATATGGTGATATTTTTTCTGATGGGTCGTATTTGTCCAGAGAAGTAAAAGAGGAAAAAAATCACTTGAGAGGCAGGACGCACAGAGTGTCTTAAGGTGATAAAAGATCATATACTACCATTTGGGTTTTCAAATTAAGTTCATTACATAAAATATCAAACTCATAAAGATTACAAAAGAACAGAACACCATGAGCTCTCTACAGCTATTGTCAGCCGTCAATATGCTGATGTACAGAAGCTACACAATGTTATTGGTGACTGTAATCCCAGGAAAACGATGCTCTTTTAAACTTGGTAACTGGAGCTGTAATGCCAGAAAATGCCAAATATGACAACCTTTGTGCATATGAAGTTGGAAGACAAAATTATGAAAATTTTGTCAGGAACGTATTGTTGGTCCATTGAGCATCTGGGAAAAGATGTCCAAGGTTAATCTTCTGTCGTGGACAGCAGCAAATAAGACTTCAACCATCAAATTGCTACCACAAGTTATAGAACTTCAGCAGGACATACATTATATGCATCACAGAAGGGCAGCACTGTACATATCAAGTCACCAGACACTGATGTGTTTGGCATATTAAAGCAGCCTCAACTTGGAGAAAATATAAGTATGATAACAGGAACTGGTGAGCGACGACACATTGGGCAGAGAGCCTTACAGGTTTCGATGCCTTCACAGGATCTGACTGCATTGGAAAATTTGTTGGCAAAGGAAAGAAAGCATGTTGGAGCACTTTGATGAAATCTAACACAAAAGTCCTAGATGCATTCAAGATGCTGAGTAGACCAAATGCCCTCCAGCAGACATGAATATTGGTCTAGAGGAATTTGTATTTAAGCTCTACTGTCCACGAATGACTTTCAGTAAACTGTCAAACTTAGATGGCCTCTCTTCAAGAAAACGCAGGCAGAAGCTGGAGAACTACCAGCGACTGCAGCAACTCTAAAGTATCATATATTGAGAGGAAGGTATCAAGCTCTTCTGTGGTCTTGTGATGCAGACAGTGAAATGCTTTCACCATTCGAGCTTTAGCTGGAAGGGTCATCATACAGCTATTTCATACTAGTAATATCAGACCAACCACCATCAGAAGCAATCCCACAGAACTTGTTAAATGTGGATGTGGCGTCAGGAAATGTGGATAATTGTCATGTTCATACAGAAAGAATCAGAAAGAATAGCATGACATGCACCGAGATGTGTAACTGTCAAGCAGATGATGAGAAATGCCTAAACAAGGTGAAGGAATCGGTTGTACACAGAAGACTCTGATGACGAGGAATGAAGCAATGTCGTAAATAATAACTTGTGACTTGTATACACATGATGTATAACACTACAAACTTTTAATAAATATAAAACGGTGGTTCTAAGCTTTTCAGATAATGGTAATAAGTATATATTTAATTTCCAGTATTTGTCTTTAGCAATTAATTTTACTTACTGCAATCTCTTCTTTGCCAGAGACAGGATGGCATATATGAGCAGCCATGTTTGTAACACACTTAAGATATTATAACAGCATTCATAATATATTATGTTAAATTGTAATCATATAATACTACATGTTCATAGGTTATTAGTCATGTTTTAAGTTACTTAGGACTTAATGGTAATACGTCTGTGGTTCATTACGCCGCTCTTTGATAAAACTTCTTTAATGGCACAAAACTTATAATAAACCGTTCAGAAAAAATTACACCACAGTTCCTTAACATAGTTTCTAAGGATTATTACGATGTAGGGTGTCAAAAATTAACATGAGATTTTTACGGGATTACTTAAGCTCCTACACTAAAACCTGCCGACCTAACCTAACCTTTTTTACCCACCTCCACCTACTTACCTAACCTGACATAATCTAACCTAACCTGACATAATCTAACCTAACCTGACATAATCTAACCTAACCTGACATAATCTAACCTAACCTGACATAATCTAACCAAACCTGACATAATCTAACCTAACCTGACATAATCTAACCTAACCTGACATAATCTAACCTAACCTGACATAATCTAACCTAACCTGACGTAATCTAACCTAACCTGATGTAATCTAACCTAACCTGAAATAATCGAACCTAACCTGACATAATCGAACCTAACCTCCCAGTCTGACATAAGCTAACCTAATCAAACCTAACTTTCCCACCTACCGACCGTAACCTATCTACTTATTACCTACCTAACCTAACTTAACCCAACCTGACGTAATCTAACCTAACCTATTTAAACTTAACTTAACCACCTACCTCATCTAACACCACTTTGTAATCTCTTTGCGCTACCGCTCACAGGATGAGTATGGGGGGCACAATAAACTAGCCACTAAGTGGAAAAATTAACAAAACTAACCTAACCTAACCCAACCTGGCTTAACCTAACCTGATCTGATCTATCCAACTTAAACATCTTAGAATATATAATAAAGCCGCTAGGTTAATTTAGGCTAAATATGGTTGATTCATATTTTGTTTTGACACGAAATTCCCGGCAAAATAACGTATCTATATTGAGAACCACCCCCATGTTGGTTCAGCGTTAACAAGACACGGATACACTGCAGAATAACCCGCGTTCGTTTAACCTCAATTACTACAGTTTACTTTATAATCTTATACATTCACCTCTCCTTCACAATCTTCCGACATCTCCTTCACAATCTTACCTGATCTCCTTCACAATCTTCCATCCTACTCCACAATCTTCTACATCTCACTTCACAATCTTCACTACATCTCCTTCACAATCTTCACTACATCTCACTTCCCCAATCTTCACTACATCTCCTTTACACAATCTTCCGACATCTCCTTCACAATCTTCACCATCTCCTTGTCTTTTACCGCTCCCCACTTCACAATCTTTACCCTTCTTGTACAATCTTCACCACATCTCACTTCACAATCTTCACTACATCTCACTTCACAATCTTCACTACATTTCACTTCACAATCTTCACTACATCTCACTTCACAATCTTCACTACATCTCACTTCACAATCTTCTCTACATCTCACTTCACAATCTTCACTACATCTCACTTCACAATCTTCACTACATCTCACTTCATAATCTTCACTACATCTCACTTCACAATCTCTTTTCATCTCCTTCCCCAATCTTCACTACATCTCTTCCATAATCTTCCACTACATCTCACTTCACAATCTTCCTCCATCTCTTCACAATCTTTGCCACCATCTCACTTCACCAATCTTCCTCCCATCTCCTTCACAATCTTCTCTACATCTCCTTCACAATCTTCACTACATCTCTTCACAATCTTCCTCTCACTTCTATCCCTGTCTCCTTCATAATCTTCACTGTCTCCCTTCACAATCTTCTTTCTGTCTCCTTCCACAATCTTCACTACATCTCACTTCACAATCTTCACTACATCTCACTTCACAATCTTCACTACATCTCACTTCACAATCTTTACCACATCTTACTTCACAATCTTTACCACTTCTTACTTCACAATCTTCACTACATCTCACTTCACAATCTTCACTACATCTCACTTCATAATCTTCACCACATCTCACTTCACAATCTTCACTGCATCTCACTTCACAATCTTCACTACATCTCCTTCATAATCTTCTTTTCATCTCACTTCACAATCTTCACATCAATACTCTGCTTCACAATCTTCTTAACGTCTCCTTCACAATCTCTACTACATCTCCTTCACAATCTTCTTTCATCTCTTCATAATCTTCCCTCTATCTCACTTCCACAATCTTCCTCTCTCTTCACAAATCTTCATTCCCATCTCCTTCACAATCTTTATAATCTTACTTCACAATCTTCACTACATCTCACTTCACAATCTTCACTACATCTCACTCCACAATCTTCACTACATCTCACTTCACAATCTTCACTATATCTCACTTCACAATCTTCACTACATCTCACTTCACAATCTTCACTACATCTCACTTCACAATCTTCACTACATCTCACTTCACAATCTTTACCACATCTTACTTCACAATCTTCACTACATCTCCCTTCACAATCTTCACTACATCTCACTTCACAATCTTTACCACATCTTACTTCACAATCTTCACTACATCTCCCTTCACAATCTTCACTACATCTCACTTCACAATCTTCCCTTTCATCTCTTCACAATCTTCACCACATCTCACTTCTGTCTTCCACACATCTCCATCACAATCTTCTTCCTCTCACTTCACAATCTTCTACATCTCACTTCTGATCTTCACTACATCTCTTCACAATCTTCTTTCTGTCTAGCTTCCACCAATCTTCACTACATCTCCTTCACAATCTTCACTACATCTCCTTCTGACTTCACTACATCTCACTTCACAATCTTCACTACATGTCACTTCACAATCTTCACTATATCTCACTTCACAATCTTCACTACATCTCACTTCACAATCTTCACTACATCTCACTTCACAATCTTCACCACATCTCACTTTACAATCTTCCCTACATCTCACTTCACAATCTTCACTACACCTCACTTCACAATCTTCACTACATCTCACTTCACAATCTTCACTAACACCATCCTTCATCACTACATATAACAACATCCATCATCACTACTTATAACACCATCCACCATCATCACTACATATAACACTATCCATCATCACTACATATAACACGATCCATCATCACTACATATAACACCATCCACCATCACTACATATAGAACCATCCATCACGACATATAACACCATCCAACATCACTACATAACACCAACCATCATCACTACATATAATATCATCCATCATCACTACATATAACTCCATCCATCATCACTACATATGACACCATCCAGCATCACTACATATAACACCACCCATCATCACTACATATAACATCATGCATCATCACTACATATAACACCATCCATCAACACTACATATAAAACCAACCTATCATCACTACATATAATATCATCCATCATCACTACATATAACACCATCCAACATCACTACATATAACACCACCCATCATCACTATATAATACATCATCCATCACTACATATAACTCTATCCATCATCACTACATATAACACCATCCAGCATCACTACATATAACACCAACCATCATCACTACATATAACATCGTGCATCATCACTACATATAACACCATCCATCATCACTACATATAAAACCATTCTATCATCACTATATATAACATCATCCATCATCACTACATATAACACCATCCATCACTACATATAGAACCATCCTATCATCACTACATATAATATCATCCATCATCACTACATATAACACTATCCAACATCACTACATATAACTCTATCCATCATCACTACATATAACACCATCCAGCATCACTACATATAACACCAACCATCATCACTACATATATCATCATGCATCATCACTATATATAACACCATCCATCATCACTACATATATTACCCTCCTATCATCACTACATATAACACCATCCATCATTACTACATATAACGCCAGCCTTCATCACTAAATATAACACCATCCATCATCACTACATATTATAACACCATCCATCATCTCTACAAACACCAGTCCTCAACACTATAGTGATAAACAGAGCTTCATTTTGTTGTCAATTTCTTTAAATTCCAACCTTATTAAACCGTAATTCTTTCTGTATGGTCAAATTTTGATTTGACCTCAGTGAGAGAGCTGTTAGTGTCAGTAATCACAATGGTGTTCCGACGCACTGTAACAAAAGTTTCAAAGGTTGAGGTGAAGCCTTGCCAGGTGAAGGAGAAGGGCCCCCGATCTAACAAACTGCAGACCACAAAGCACACTAAACCTCAAAACAACAAGAAGAAGAAGGAAACTACCACTTTCTGCCATGTACAAAAGGACCAGTACCTGCCATGGGGAGACTACATCTTCACCGGGAAAAAGACGAAGAACAACAAGAAGTGTTGACCCATCTTTTCTGATATTTAAAAATAATAAAAAACATATTAATTGATTTTGTTTGTATTATTTATGCTTTTAATATTTTCAACTGTAAACGTGCTGTTTTGGGAATATATTTTGAGTTACATAATATTTAGGTACAGCAGTTTATATCACTGTATCTCCTTGTGTGAGTGTGTGGGTAGTGTGTGGATAGTGTGTGGGTACTATGGGTGTGTGGGCATTATGGAGAACTAGTCATGGCTAACTGTGACCCTATATACGGGTTATACATCGGCCTTAACGCCCTTGTCTCAGCGCTATCTCATATATCCAAATTTCACATATTTGAAAGTATTAGATAACCAAAATATCTGGAAAATATTTAGTTAAAAATACAAATAATAAAACAAAATCGAAAACAGAAAGAAAAAACAATACCCATGAAAGTGGAAATAAGGAGGAGGCAGAGCAGACGATACACAGGAAGGCAGTAATCATCATCCCCGTGTGAACCAGCCAGAGAAGAACTCCTTCGCCTCACCGTCCACCCGCGTACGATCAGCTGAGTGAAGTTGCCTCGTGTTGCAGTAAACTTTATCTGTAAAAGGACAATTTACTTTACTTTTATTGTTTATCTTACTGTTTATAACTGTTTATTTTCTCTTACATAATGTACACTAAGTATGGGAGTGTACAGTAAGTTATACCGGATGACAACAAATTCACATTCGTCTTGCAAATATTAAAACATTACCCTAACAACAGTATTGTATAACAACACGAGCTAAAGTGATGTGTAAAAAGGTCGGTTGCAAAAAGAAATATTATTCTTTTAAGTCTTTTTCAGTTTTTTCAGTGTTAACAACATTATAGGTCATATTTCATGCAGTATGCATATACAATGTTTGCTGAAGGTTTAATACCTTTCTGTTTACTGATGATGTAAAACCCTCGTTAAAATACTTTAGAGTCGTTTACAAAATATTTGGTGCGTTTTCCGGAGCATTGTAGGTTTTTACAGCATGCGAGGCGGCAGGTATGTGGAGTTTTAAGAGCACTTCACGCTATAGCTCAGTTGGCCACGGATTAGCGAATTACGAACTGAAAATGTTTGGATCGTCATCTGTTTCGTGTAAGCTGTGTCGGACATTTTGTGCTACATTAAAGTCCAGCGATCTGTGGCAGCGGTCGGGCTCCTGCCTGACCACCCTTTGCCTAAGAAGAGCGATTGTCTGAAGGTGTTCGAGTAGTTACTCAATTGTGAAAAAGTGATAGTGAGTCCCATAGACATGGCTGCCAGTTAGGGACAGTGTGGATACGGCACACTACATAGCTTGTCTTCGGTAAGTAAAGGAGGCCGTGTAGCCAAGACTGCACTCAACCGCCTTCACTTCCCCAATTACAGCTAGGTGGACTGAGAGCGCCTCGGGATTATCATACTTATAATGCCAGACGGTAACACCATCCCCTTGACACCTCGGAGACTATACAGTACTGTGTTCAGGGCGTGTTTGTGGGTCTCTACTGCCGCCTCCCTATCGTTGAGTTGCTCCCCACTTACCGTAACCAGTCGAGGTCACTGTGGGAGGCCATGTACGGTACAGTACAGTACAGAGTCACGCCCCCCTCAACAACGTCAGCACCTCGCCTGCTGAATACAGTATTTGCAAATGTGACCATAAACCCCAACAATTGTAGCAAGTTACAAGTCCCGGGATTTGCCCCTGGTATTAACACAGTGACAAGCGTCCCATTCCTGGTAAGTAGCAGGTGGCTGGAGGTAGTGCAATCCTCTCCCAGACTACACGGAGATGAGAGAGAGCTGGCTGACCATCATGGTAAGGACGCGTCACTATTTGGACCCCAGGGAGGCCATTATCGTAAGTTAAGTGAAAGGCATTTGGAATACTGGACGACTAGACGCTATATGAATTTCTTTACCCTAGTTTTCCCACCGATAATAATGAGTATAAGGGAGGTAGTCTCATCGGCGTTCATCAACACCATAGCCGTCTCAGTTACCTATTGCTCGTACAAGGTTTTTGAATGAAATAGTTTAGCTAATATCAGCAACTTTCAAACTACTGCATATATATATATATATATATATATATATATATATATATATATATATATATATATATATATATATATATATATATATATATATATATATATATATATATATGCAAGTAAATCACTGTAGGTGCGCGTGATCTAGGTATATGCTGATAATCACAAGGAAAGAAGAAAATACGAAGTTCCCAAGCGCTTTCGTGTAATTCACATCTTCAGGGGTGAGTACAGACTTGTGGTTTGTATGTCATGCCGGACGAGAGTAATGTATCGCCCCTGCGTTTTTTCGACGAATTTTGCTTCACTAACTAAAAAAATCAATTACGAGCAGCTTGTACAACGATGTGCCGGAAAATGCCATTACGAGAGCGAAAATGGTGTTGCTGGCACTTTGTTCCATTTAGTCAAAGAAGATGACATTGAATGAATTTAATACAATGCATATGTGGTGAACGAGCCAAGTGAAATTATGACATATTGAGCTACTTAATGAGAGAGAGAGAGAGAGAGAGAGAGAGAGAGAGAGACGGTTAATAGACTCTAGATGAGAGACAATTCCTCAACCACACCATTAAGCACCAACAAAAAATTTCACCGCTATACCATAAATCCGAGTGTTAGTAGACATTATCAGCACCTACCTGTCTACCCACCATTATTGTTTCTTAAATTATGGTGCAATATGGTGCAATAGGGTTGATTTTATGGTGCTGATGTGCCCTTCCTCATTTTATAGACGCGAGAGAAGGTTTGTTTACATTGGGATGCCGTCATAGTCCTCTCTGGTGGCGAGAGTACTGACTGAGGGTATAGGGGAGGAAGAGGAGGAGGAGGATAAACAGGAGGGGGAGGAAAAGATGGAGAAAAAGGTAAGAGAGAGAGCGAATAAGAAGAACACCAACACAACATCAAAAACCCAACCAATACTAAAATAATATAACGAAATTAGAGACGAAAAATATAACAAACAATATAAGAAAATGAGCAGGAATGAACACCAAGGTCAGAAAAAGAGCAGGAATGAACACCAAGGTCAGAAAAAGAGCAGGAATGAACACCAAGGTCAGAAAAAGGGCAGGAATGAACACCAAGGTCAGAAAAAGAGCAGGAATGAACACCAAGGTCGGAAAAAGAGCAGGAATGAACACCAAGGTCGGAAAAAGAGCAGGAATGAACACCAAGGTCAGAAAAAGAGCAGGAATGAACACCAAGGTCAGAAAGATACAAACACTGATTAGAAGAGAAAATATAAACATTGTGAACAAAATATAAAACGCAGAATGTGAAATGAATAAGAAACGTTAAGTGTTTTATATTCAAGAGACAATAAACGGATCAAGGTACAAAAAGTAAAGGTAAATAGATGGAAAAAAAATACAAAGTGAAGAAATTAGAATCTCCTCTTCGTAAATTGAGAGCAGCAGCAGGAGGGGGGGAGGAGGGCATGAAATGGTCAATAATGTTCCATAAATCAGAGGAAATGTCGCAGAATCGGAGCAGCTGAGCCAATATTTGACCTCTGGTTTGCATAATTCGAAGCGCCAAATTTTTCACCAGCGTAGAGTTAAGGCAGCTCGGTGTAGGACGGGGAAATACCTCATACATTTTGACTTAGTGAGCCGCCGTCACCCACCTGGCCAGGTACGGTACACAGTCAGGTTAAATCATCAACTCATCTTTTTTTTTTTTCAATTGGGAGGAGTATTTAATCATCATGAAAAAGACGAATAAAGCTCAAATTACACACACACACACACACACACCGTAAATTGACTTATTCACGATATTCGGTCGCTTATGAGAGAGAGAGAGAGAGAGAGATTAATTCAGAGCGTGACGTGCACAAGTCAGTAGGATTAATAATAAACTTTTGTTGTCCGGAACTGAGAACTCTAACAAACTCTCTTTTTCTCCCTTTCCTATGACTTGAAATTACGATGGTATCAGAGTGTGTGTGTGTGTGTGTGTGTGTGTTGAAGAGGAACATGAATGATAAAGTCTTCTGTACTAAATGTTATCTCCTGGAACCACCGCGTGATGCCTAGATAAGGAGTGTAAGGAGAAACTTATGTTTCTTTAGCTCTGGGTCTGGTGAAGTTATACAAACAACTGTTTATGGCAACTTGGGTCCTTTACAGACTCTCCCTGTATAATATAGTATATGTTTATGAAGGGGAAGATGCAGAGAGACATTTTTTTAGGCATGTTTGTCGGGAAGAGCCCAATGTCATGAATGGAATGCCTGTCGTCTGATATAGTGAAGAATAAATGTACAGTTTATCTGACTGCACGACGCTAGAGACGCTCTCTAATACAAGAAATACCAACAAGACCATTAATGACGACGCTACACTGAAACACAACTTTTAGGGTTGGTAGCAAAAATAATTCGAGGAACGTAACATCTGGTGAACCGGAAACTTTGATTAAAAATTTTTAAATATGACAGTTTTTCGCTCTAGTTTGTGTAACGTGGATTATAAAATACACAAACTTATTAAGCTGAGGCGCAACGAATATGAAACAAACACACACACACACACAGACTTAACATTTTCATGAACGTAGGCAAAAGTATTTACATTTCCAGACTTTTCTTACAAAACAATAATCTTAATCACAACATTTTAATCATTCGTCATTTTTTAAACTTAAGTTCCACCAAATGATAAGCAACACTTCCTAAAAAAAAATCGTTGCTACGTATTTTTACATTTTCCGCCATAGGAGTGAGCCGAGCCAAACTAAAACACGATAATCATTACACAATACACCAGTAATCATCACAGTTCAGTAAAAGAGACACAACACTAAACTCGTTACGTGTTCCCTCGCTAACACTACTGACAACGACTGATTGAAACATATTTGTTGAAGGACGCCAGGCTGCAATGGTCGCTGCAAAATCTAAATGCAAAATACATGATCAAGGCAACAATGGTGTTTTGTCTGTCCTGTCTGACCTTTGTTGCTGAGTTTAAAGGAAATACACTCACTGACTCACACAGTTATTTTGAGAGAGAGAGAGAGAGAGTATGTGTGTTTGTGTGTGTGTCCATTCAAAACAGGTATGTTTTTAATTAGTGGGAGTGTCTGTCGTAACACTAAACAAAAGGTTCCTAGTAGTGTCTTTGTTCTTCAAATGTTATAAATAAGACGACAGCTTTTGGTGGAAACTATGCTGGTAGTATTAGTGTAAGAAGCTGACAGTCTCAAACTTCATTGTTATCTTAATAAACAAACAATGCATCAGTTGAATACAATGAAAAAATAGCTTGAAGAATGGCGCTGGTTATCATTAATTACCCTCAATATACAGCACAGTACATGGAGGTATTGTCCAATATTTCCTAACACCATCATGTTAAGACCTGAAGCAACACATCACCATTTAAAGCTAAAATCACCGAGTGTTTTATTCACAAGTCTTTTGTTTTCATTTTTAGCTTCAGCTAATTATTATTTTCTAAAAGCATCAAATCATATTTTGCACATTTTGAAACAGAGTTTTACAGACAATTTTTATATTCAATTTGTCAATTTATGCACCGAGTGAGGTGAGAGAGTGGCTCTGACCTTTCAGATAATGGATTTTGAGAATGATGGACAGCGACTGTTTGGTGTCTGGAGTACACTAGAATTTTCTTTTCTTAAATTAATTCTATCTATAATACCATTGTGTGTAAATTACATTGTAATATATTCTCCACAGTTTTTATTTTTTCCTCTCCTGTGCATCTCAAATAAAATATGTAAGACGTAAAAGTGACAAATTATTACATTTTGTAATAGTCAATGTGTTGTGTTGAAACAAGAGCCCCGACAAATACTCTGTGTTGCTCCTTTGATGAAAAACTTGCATGTCTGTTTTGCTTTTTGTTTACGCCAGAGTTTAACGACCTGGTTCCTGCAAATAGTATCATAAACTTTTTCAAATTTTCGCATCCACTCCAAATGTTGATGGTAAAAATATGTAGATGGAACACGGCAGGTGGGAGCTTCATGTCGACAAACATTTGAATACAATACAACAATTCAAAATGGCAATATAAATATATAACTGACAGCAAATTCGTTCAATTGTGTGTATATATATACAGTATATATATATATATATATATATATATATATATATATATATATATATATATATATATATATATATATATATATATATATATATATATATATATATGCTGATAACCACAAGAAAAGAAGAAAACACGAAGTTCCCAAGCGCTTTCGTG
>NW_024720022.1:0-19166 GCF_018991925.1 Homarus americanus
AATCACAACACTTGATCGGTTATTTGTATGGAGTTAACACCAATACACAATCACAACCCTTGATCGGTTATTTGTATGGAGTTAACACCAATACACAATCACAACCCTTGATCGGTTATTTGTATGGAGTTAACACCAATACACAATCACAACCCTTGATCGGTTATTTGTATGGAGTTAACACCAATACACAATCACAACCCTTGATCGGTTATTTGTGATAGACTGAGATAATCATATTCTCAGATGCGAATTTCTTGGTTATATGGTTAGTGGTGTGGGGACAGCCGCCACGAGAGATGAGGATGATAACCTCACTAAGTACTGAGCAATGTGATGGATGGGGGTTGTGAGAGGGGGGACACAGGGGGGGGGAGGGTGAAGGTTGGTGTTAGATTTGTTAGATGTGAGAAGAGACTCCTGTGTGTGTGTGTGTGTGTGTGTGTGTGTGTGTGTGTTTTGTGCTTGTTATACTTTATATGAATATCTAACAATCAGGAACTGTTTAAAATCTACGTCAATACAACTATACATCTATACAAATATATTATTATGTCTACCCCAAAAAGTATACCCTTTTACATAAACTGTATATATTCGTTCATATAACTATACGAGAATAAACACATTCATATACTCATACATTCATATACACAAATAAACTCCGGATGTATGATGATCTGAGTACCAACAAGAAGAACTAACTAGACTCACAGTGCACCTAACCTAGCAAAGTAGATCATCTAAACACACACACGCACACGCACACACACGCGCACACGCACACACACACACACACACACACACACACACACACACACGTAATATAATTCTCTCTCTCAGAATGAATTAGGACTCAATAACGATACCTAATACAACATAGAGCAAGTATAGCCTCGTCAGACGGTGATGTATGCCCCCCGACACAGTACACAGTGTATATATTACTCGCAGGTGAGGTAGTGGGTACTGAAGGTACATATATATAACACCGGCAGACGGCAGACAGATGGCTATTCGTTAGCTGATTGGATAGTGAGATAAGTGGCAGACAGGGAGATATGCCTAGTAGAGCCTCGGAAGGCATGGCAGACACGTACATCAGGATCTATACATCATCGTGTACACCTTAACAGTAGCATGTGTACATACATGAGATGTACTCGTGTACTCAGTTAATGTGCACCAATAAAGAATCTTGTACACTTAAGCACCATGTACACCTGAGTAATTTTATGTACACTTGGACATTATATATACACACACTACACTATATATTGTACACATGTATAAGTTCATGTACGTCTTCATGACAAAATGTACATCTACATGATATTATGTGCACTTAGACATTATGATTCACATACTCTACATGTACACTTACAAATATACACTAGTGACACCCCAACGGGAATACCTACACAGTAACACCAATACAGTATACAAGAACACAAACACCCACACAGGAACACAAACACCCACACAGAAACACAAACACCCACACAGAAACACAGAAACATCCACACAGAAACATCCACACAGGAACACAAACACCCACACAGGAACACAAACACCCACACAGAAACATCCACACAGAAACACCCACACAGAAACACAAACACCCACAGAGGAACACAGAAACACCCACAGAGAAACACAGAAACACAGAAACACCCACAGAGAAACACAAACACACCCACACAGAAACACAGAAACACCCACACAGAAACACAGAAACACCCACACAGAAACACAGAAACACCCACACAGAAACACAGAAACACAGAAACACCCACACAGAAACACAAACACCCACACAGAAACACAGAAACACCCACACAGAAACACCCCCCCCCCCTCCTCCAGTACACGATACCATCTGCCAGCCTTCGAGTGCCTCTCATGCAAACACATCGATTACTTATGTCAGTAAATAATAATTATATTCCCCCGCGCGGGTTTCTGGTGCGGTGGTCATTCAGTTTATGAATATTCATTGGTGTTTTGTGAGCGGAGAGTTCATGCTACCAAGGCAAAAGATTATTGTTATTATCTGTTGCCTGTATCGCCGTAACGGAAGGGGAGGAAGGGAGAGGAGAGGGGGGGTGGTGGAGATGGAGAGCGGACTGGAGAGGGGAGGGGGAGAGAAGGGGTGGGAGAAGATGACGTCAGCAAAAGTTCCAGGGTTTATTTTTTAGAAGTGTGTTTTTGACCTGAGTGATTTATGGTACGAGAAATGGATTGCTGGTGTTTACTTTTTCGTTGTTACTGTTACGTAGGTTGACTTGTTTGTTGAGTGTGTGTTTGTTTGGGGAGAAGGGAAGGAAGGGAGGAAGGGGAAAGACTGGTGGATGAGGAGAAAGAAGAGGAAATAGAGGTATAGGAAGAGAAAGAAAATGAAGAAGAGAAGGGGAGGAGGAAGACGAAAGAGGGGTGTAGGAAGAGGAGGAAGAGAAAGAGAGAAATAAGGAGAGGGAAAGGAGAGAGAGAACAAAGTGGAGAAGGAAGTAAAAGGTGGAAGAGAAAACTTTAACAGGAGAAAGGGGAGGAGATAGAAAAAGATATTAAGAAAAAGAGGAATAGGAAGAAGATGAGAAAAAGAAGGAGGAGGAGGAGGAGGAGGAGGAGGAGGAATAATATGGGAAACAGGAGAAGAAGGAGGCTGTACTGTAGGATTCCAGCGACTAAGATAATGTACAACAAACAGGATTTAGCATGCGATTGTGTACAAGAGTTCTCAAGCACGGAGTTATCTATGCTAACAGCGGTCGATTACTGCCACTATCTTCATATGTATCAATGTAACACGAGGCTGTTTGCTTGTCTGTGGCTGCTTGCTTGCTTGCTCGCTCGCTTGTCTGTGGTTGTTTGCTTGTTTTTGGTTGCTTGTTTGTGTTTGGTTGCTTGCTTGCTCGCTTGTCTTGGTTGCTTGTTTGTCTTTAGTTGCTTGCTTGTCTGTGGTTGCTTGCTTATCTTTGGTTCTCTTGCTTGTCTTTGGTTCTCTTGCTTGTCTTTGGTTGCTTGCTTGTCTGTGGATACTTGATTTTTGTGGTTGCTTGCTTATCTGTGGCTGCTTGCCTGTCTGTGGTTGCTTGCTTATCTGTGGTTGCTTGCTTGTCTATGGCAGCTTGCTTGTCTGTAGCTGCTTGTTGTCTGTGGTTGCTTGCTTGTCGGTGGCAGCTTGCTTGTCCGTGTCTGCTTTTCTTGCTTGTCTGTGGTTGCTTGCTTGTCTTTGGTTGCTTGCTTGTCTGTGGATACTTGATTTTTGTGGTTGCTTGCTTATCTGTGGCTGCTTGCCTGTCTGTGGTTGCTTGCTTATCTGTGGTTGCTTGCTTGTCTATGGCAGCTTGCTTGTCTGTAGATGCTTGCTTGTCTGTGGCTGCTTGCTTGTCTGTGGTTGCTTGCTTGTCGGTGGCAGCTTGCTTGTCTGTGTCTGCTTGCTTGTCTGTGGTTAGTTCTATTATTTCCGCCTATTATGACCAAAAAATTATTGCTATTATTTCCATCTATTATCGCCCAAGGTTATTGCTATTATTTCCATCTATTATCACCAAAACACATTCTAGGGGACATGATGTAAGCGCCTCTTCCGTGTACTGTATATGTGTAACTGAAGCCCAACCGGGATTTCAGGTGTGTTCAAGCAAGCGTTTCAATCTTGGTTCCATAAAAGGATAAGAACTTCAGTGATGTAAAATACCTACTAAGGCCAGTTTAGTGAAGTGTTAAGCCTACAATCAAGAGTTTTTCAAAAGTGGCATATGAGTGGTTTGTGTTTGTCGTTTGTGAAGGCATTTTACATATTGTGATTGTGATATGTAATTCTCCCATGCATGGCAAGTAAGTATTTGGGTGTGCCTATAAATTCATCTGATTTAGGAGAATATAATACGGCAATTAGGAACTATTGATAACTGGCGTATTGCTGGTTTGTGCTTGTCGTTAACGAAAGCAAAACACACACTCACACACACACACACACACACACGCACACACACTCATAAATTGTACGAGTAATTAATCCCAAGCAAAAAAAAAATTAGTGGTGCATGAAAGCAGAAAATTCGATTGTTGTTAGATATAATATGAATCACTTCAGCTGGTCTGCGATAGGTGGATGACTGGTGTGATGTAGTGTACTATTTCTCAACACATAAATACTAAAGACTGTTCATTTAGTTTAATATATCACACTTGGGGTTAACGACTCGATGGCTTGATTGCCTGAGACGAGAGAGAACTCACACCAGAATACATTATATATTTATACAGTGATATATTATTACCTGTTGGTTTATCTATCGCTCTGTGTAATCAGTCAACTGTATAATTGTTTTGCTTTTTCTTAACCCCCCTAATTCTGTTATTGTCATCACTATCACCACAAACACGCATCATATGCTCACCATCACTCATCGGTGTCCCTGTGATGTTGTGGTAGATAGTGTCACCCTCACATTACAAGTACCATCATTATCACTGCCGTCTAGAGTACTGCCACTACCATCACTATCACCATAACTTTCATCATTAGTTGCACCATCTATATCGTTACTGCCATCACCATCAACACTGCAATTCTTCTTCTCCATCACCATAATTTTCCCCCGTTAACTACCACTACTAACTACCCCATTAGCATCACCACTAACACCACCACATTACTACCGCCATTAACACCAAAATACTACTCATACTACCACACACTATAACCATTTTTTTTTTTTTTTTTTTTTTTAACGTGGCCTCCAGCCTCCCCCAATAGCCACACCTTCGCCACCATTTATTTACCTTAATATTCAATATCCTAATACATAAGAAACTATCCTATCTGTGTTAAATTAGTTGAGCTGCAGATCCATGCGGCATTCAGTGACTGTAGCCTCATAGTCAATATCTGCAGCAGTTGTCGGAGTAGGGGCAGAAGCTCACGTTTCCCTGAGGCAGAGCAAAGCCGACCGAAGGAGAGAGAAGGACAGTCGACATCTCATCCAGGCTGTGACATAACTTCTGGGCTGCCGCTTCTGTTCGGAGATCAGCTCCGCGAGTCTGGCGTAGAAACATCTTGCACTTGGGCCCATCCCACCAGAGGTTGTGAACACTAGAGGAGTGAAGCTGCCTTGATCAACATTTTGAATTCTCTCCCCATATGCCCTTCTCTTGTCGTTCTCGTTCCTCCTATGCGCAGCATCGAGAGCTAGGTTACGGTGACAAACGGCCATGGGATCAAAAATCCTGATGTCGAAGAAAGCTCGCTGTCCCCGCGTCCAGAATCCTCGAGCACTGACGTCCACACGGGCTTCGTTAGATGTGTTTGAAGTCCTGTGTTGGAAGATCTTGCCATCCAGTGGAAGGAGGGTCGGTTCTACCATGACGTCCCGGCAGATTTCCTTCAACATATTTGCTGTGAGATCCCTTACCTCGTCATACCTCATGCATATGAAGCCCCCCTTCTTGCAGACCATGGCGTGATCGCCATCATAGGAAGAGCCACACACGCATTGGGAGGGCAAACCATCTACGGGCCAACCGTACCTTAGAGCAATGGCATCTGTAAATTCTTGTTTGTTAAGGCTGAAACCATTTGCCCTTATCGGTAACGTAGTTAACCAGTTCTAGGCGCCCACCTCCTGCGCTATAGCTACTTTTTTTGTCAAATTTTCTGGAACCTGCAGCAATAGTTGCTGCAACATGTCATTTTGGCAGTGCTGCTGATCTGTTGTAATGGACCTACGGATCTTATTTACTTCGCTGGTGTCCACTTCCCCTGTTGCATTCTGGGCTATTATGTGGTCAGTGAGGGCTGCCGTGAGCTTAAGTGAATTTTGATGTTCAGTGTCAGCAATCTCCTCTGGATTAGTTAGTCCCATCCCTCCCAGTCTTGGTGGAAGTGCAAGAAGTGCTCTTTCTGCTGGGGTTAAGTCAGGGTGTTTCACTAGTTTGGGAATGAACTTGACACTGATAGCTTCTTCCAGAGGGTGGAGGAGGGGTCCGATCTCCGGGATGGTACGCATCAGGTTGTTCCAGCGATGCTTGACTCCATGGGTGAATGCTGCAAAGGCCGCATGTGGCTCTGTGTTAGCAATCTCAGACAGAGCTTGCATTTCACTAACCCACTCATTCACCTTTCCCACTACGTACTCGGTCTTGAAGTCCGTAGTGCCAATTACTGCGCCTAGATGTCTTTGGCCGTCCTTAGTTATTTTGACCTCACTTCCGCCAAAAACCTCCAATGCCCGTTCATAGTGTTCTGGCTTCACGATGAGGAAGGACTTGCTGGCGTTTGGGTGGTACCCTATTTGTGGACCTCGCGATGTTACCAAGTCCCACCACTTTTTGATGCACTCCACTTTTCCTGCTCCTGTAAGGTCATCAGCATATGCCACTTGTTTGACCCAGTTGTTTCAAATTTTATTTCTTGTTGGAGCACTGATAGGCCAATTGCATACATTGCCATTGCAACGGGGTCCCCCTGTGTTGTTCCCTCGGTCGACTGTAGGATGGTATCACCTCGTAGAGCCTTGTTGTTTACTATGTAGAGGTCTGAAGGATTCCTATACGAATTTTCAACATACATCGCAAAGCTTGGACACTTGATCTTGATGTTGTGCAGTGCAGCCTTGCGGTTAAGTATGTTGAATGCTTTTGAAGCATCCACCAGGAGAACGGCCTCACAATCACGCTGCTCAAATATCAATCTCATGGCGTGAATGGCCGCCTCCCCACCAGCCTGGTGGCCAGCACAGACTTGTAGGTTCCCTGCTGCTGCCCTGACATCGTCCTTTACCACCTCCATTATGCACTTTCCGATGATCCGCCTCAGCACTTCCCCCACCCCTATAGGTCTACATCCTGGTTTCTTTTCCAGAGGAATAAGGCGGCAGGCCGTCAGGGCCTGGAGGTGATGGCAGCAAGAGGATGCAAGCTTTCTTGCAAGGGCGGCAATGGCAGTGCAGAGATCGCTTGCTACAGGGCCAAACTTGTTTGTGCTGAGGATGACTCTCCAACCGTTTGCATCCAGACCTGAAGGGCCGGCTCCTCCTCGAGTCTTCAGTGCCTTTTTCCACACCATCTCTCCTGTTATTTTCTCGAACAGGACAGCATTTGGTGGGATATAGTCACCCTGGAACCGGATGCCTTCATCTTCGCTTGCAGGGGGATGTTTCTCTTTCAATAGTTTTAATGTCTCTGTTTATTGGCATCACTCCACCGGAGGATTCCTGTGTGAGAGATCTTACCGCGAGAGACACTTTTCCCACACGCATTTTGTTTCCAAATTTTCTTGCCACGTCATCGGTGTTTTGCTTTCCGTCACCCGTAGATTTTAGTCTCTCCTGCAGTGTTCTTGCTTCACACAGGAGATCATCTAGGGCCCCAGTCTGCCACATTGTCAATCTTCTCTTCATTGCTGCCACATTTTCTTTGTGCTTAGCCTTTGTGTGTGTCCTCTGACAAAATAGATGTGGTATTATTGCCAGTATTTGAAGAGCTAGGGGGGCGAGGAAGCGGTCCTGAGTGTAATCAGTCATGAAGTGAGTCATCTCCCGAATCATTTCTTTGGTGGCCGCACACTTGGGTGGTTCAAATAAGTTAGCGGGCGACCACTTGACAATTTCTGAGTAGGTTTCTTTGACCCATACGCCTGCATTTTCCAACGACATGCCTTTCCACTGAGGCGGCAGTCTCTCATTCTCCTCCTGGACACCTGCTACTGAGGGAGCAGCATTTATTAGTACTACATTTTCGGGTTGAGTAGACTCACTGCTATCATTTCGGATATCATCGCGTGGTTGGGTCCCGGCGATATCCACTGTGGCCGCCTGTGTCGGCTCCCTGCCACGTGGGTTCCAATGCACCAGCTACTACCACCACTAACACCATCACACTACTACTACCACTACTAACACCACCACACTACTACCACTACTAACACCACCACACTACTACCACTACTAACACCACCACACTACTACCACTACTAACACCACCACACTACTACCACTACTAACACCACCACACTACTACCACCACTAACATCCACCACACTACTAACACACTACTAACACTAACACCATCACCACTCTACTACCACCACTAACACCATCACACTACTACTACCACTACTAACACCACCACACTACTACTACCACTAACACCATCACACTACTACTACCACTATTTAACACCACCACACTACTACAACACTACTACTACCACTAACACCACACACTACTACCCACCAACACCACCACACTACTACCAACACTAACACCATCACACTACTACCACCACTAACACCACCACACTACTACCACCACTAACACCACCACACTGCTACCACTACTAACACCACCACACTACTACCACTACTAACACCACCACACTACTACCACTACTAACACCACCACACTACTACCACTACAAACACCACTCAACACCATCACAACCATTTATATAACCACACTATCAATTAATATTACCACCATCTTACTCCTGCCACTACTACTACCACCACTACTAACTTTATAAGACCATCTACCACTACTACCACCACTACTAACTTTACAAGACCATCTACCACTACTACCACCCCATCTACCACCAGCAGTAAGGGTTCTCTCCCCAGTGTGAGGCCGACGTAACCCAGGGGTCTGCGTTTCTCTTTCTCAGATTCATCGTCGTAAGTTCCTCCTGACGGTCCAACGATGACTGATTAGCGATCACGTATCTGTGACGATTCAAATGACGTTTCGGGACCTGTCATAGGCGCCCCACGGCTTCGACCCTCGTTTTCGGCTTCGTCAGCTCGACACAAGGGAAAGCATAAAGGTGTGTGTCATAATATATGGGCGGCGACCCCGAGGTGGGCGACCCCGGCCCGTGTTGTGACGCTCGCTCACTTAGACAGATGGGGGGCTCCACCTGTCTCAGCCTCTCCAGCTAATATGGTGGTGAGTCGCAGGTGTTACCCCAGGTACGAGTGTTACTCAGATGAGGCTCTAAGTAGACTCAGATGTTTCTCACACACAGATGTTACTGAGGCGAAGCTACACACACACACACACACACACACACACACACACACACACACGTACCTCTACACACGGGTGTTACTAAGGTGAAGCCTCTGGTTAAACACATTCACGGGCGGTACTTAACTGAAGCTACAACTACACAAAGGTGTTATCTAAGTGCAGTTTCAGACAAGTACAGGAGTTACAAAGGTGAAGTTGTAGTAACACGCAGGCACTGGTGTTACTTGCACTTTCTAGGAGTAAACTTAATATATTCTTCAACCATGTCTCATACAAATCACATTTTTAATTATCTGGTAAAAAAAGTCATTCATATTTATAATCAGACCAAATATCCACAACCAAGCCAACAGTTCAGTGTTTACACAAAAAGATCAAGATGTATTTTTTGTGATTCCATCGGAGCTATATCAAGGTCTCTCTCTCTCATCATGCGGGGATGGAGAGTAACACTCCTCCACCTCTCTGCCAACATCTCGGCCGCCACATAACACACACAAAAAATATAAAAAGAAATTAAAAGGGAAATGGGTAAAAGTCTTGAGGCTCTGGAGTTATTTTCTTTAGTGTTCTGAGTTCCGCTGCTCAAGCCACTCTGGGTTGCTCCGCCTCCCTCATGACCATTTTCTCATAACTGTATTTATTTAAGCGTCGAGAGAGAAAACTGACCTTTGAATAAACACGGACAGTTCACAAAAGGCTTTTATTTCTCGTGGGCCACAAAAAACAACGGTGCAGAATAACCCTGACAGCTGCAGTATCTGAAACAACAATATGAAACATGAGGCTACTAAGACATATTGATATACGGTTTTATAATGAGTCCCACCAGATCGATTTTGTATTTAAATTGTTGGTATATTATATAAGCTGAATTCACGACCACTGGAGGGAATTATTATGACTGTAAGAATCGATCAATGTCAAGTTCTCTTTTATGTGACTGGGATATGTTATAAACTGCTGGGTGGGTGGAGTTTGACCATTGTAGTCTAATAATTGATGAATTAAATGTGTGAGATATAACTACGCTGTATTCTTTTAATTCATCTCTTCAAAAATATTCCACTGTCTTAATCCTACAATGTATGTAGCATTAATCATACCGATAAGTATCACTGATACACCATTCTACAAAACAGTGCCAATACCTTCCCTGAAAACCATGATTAAACAACACAGGTAGTAACCTTCTCCCTGGCACCTCTTTCAACCAAACCACAGTGCCAATACATCCCGTGAAATCATGGTCAGATAGAATAAGAAGTGCCATCACCTTCTCTAACACCCTCACGTGGGGCACAAAGTCCATAAAACATGATATAGTACGATACGGTGGGTAGTCATCGAGGTGTTTACAGTCAGTCAGCTGGCTCGTCACAATCGACAGATCGGGGCGAGGCTTTGAGCAGCGTGATCGAGCGAGCAATTGTTGGCCGACGCTTAACCTCCAACACAAACACACGACCTTACGCTGTCCAGTCCTGAGTTATTGTTTATTATATTCTGATGTGGTTCTTTGAGGTGTGGTGAAGAGAGAGAGAGGGGGGGGGGAGAGATGGGGTTGAGTGAAGGGTAATGAATGGGGAATGGTTAGTAGGGAATAAGGGAAAACGTGTGAGAGGGAGGGACATTGAAGGAGAATTGGAGAGAGAGAGAGAGAGAGAGAGAGAGTCAGACAAACATATAAACAGACAGATAGACACAAACATAAAAATACAGAAACCCATTCACACAGAAAAAACCCCGATAAAGAGAAAAAAAAACGAGAAGAACTGAGATAAGAGAGAAAGTAAGAAAGAGAATTAATGAACAGAGCGAGACAAACCAGAAGAGACAATTACATTTACTTTCTCTTTAATTCTTGTCCTAAGTATCGTAATTCCTTTTGTCTGTATTGTAAAGTCTTCAGTGAGTATTGTAAATTGTACTGGGTTAAACTCAACCTTGGATTGTCTTGTACACTGTAATCTGAGAGTCAATGATTCGTGTACCAAAGACTCGGAAAAGTAGTAAATGATTTATTATTATTATTATTATTATTATTATTATTATTATTATTATTATTATTATTATTATTATTATTATTATTATTATTATTATTATTATTATTATTATTATTATTATTATTTTTCTGTCAGTATTATCATCATCACTATCATTAATATCAACACACACACACACGCACACACACACACACACACACACACACACACACACACACACACACACGCGCGCGCGCGCGCGCGCGCGCACGCACCCCCAAAATACTCTTACTTCACGCTCGCAAAGGAAAACTAGAAACACGACACAAAAGTACTCTAAGTTTAAAGGGCAGGCAATGCGGGGGTTGTCCACCATCTTTACGGTTCACGGCGGCAGGCAGATGGGTGGGTGGGTGGGTGTGTTGTGAGGGGCTCTTAAAACACGCTGGTAAGAGACAATGAGGAATAAACCAAGGTGTGCGCGTCTATTGTCTCCTGCCAACCTAGGAAGGGAAAGGTTTATCTCTCTCTCTCTCTCTCTCTCTCTCTCTCTCTCTCTCTTCTCCTTATCTTTCTCTCTCTTTCTCTCCCTATCTTTCTCTCCCTGTCTGTCTGTCTGTCTGTCTGTCTGTCTGTCTGTCACTGGCTACACCCTTGATGGTTTGATGTTCGTCTCAATGTTTAATTTGTTGAGCTGTTTTTGCTTAGTTTTTTGTTTGTTTGTTTGCTTGTTTTTTACCTTGTTTAGGTGTTTGTGTTTTATATTTCTTTGTTGTTTTATTTATTGTTTTCTGTTTATTAAGTTGTAATGATTGTTTGTCAGACCAAAGCTTACAGCCCAGAATTATGTCACATGTAACAGCAAGCACTACAGACCTCGTGGCACCACCACATCCCGGGTTGACACACCTCAGGTCGACCCTAGGGACTTGACCTCGTCCGCTAATGACTTGAGTTAGCCGGGTGACCTACAAACCGCACCTAACCAAGACACCTGGGCAGGACGGCACCTGCACACAGCCGCCCAGACCTGACACTAGGGAACCAGAATTCTCACCACCACTCGATCAGCTCTACCCGGCGTCATGACCTTAGTAATTCAAGGACCCGCTAATTAGCCAGCACTCCTGTTGACCCAACAACCCGGTCAAGACACACCCAGTTCAGTAGGAGAGGTCACCCCCCGGCTCGACCAATATATAGGGGCTGGAGCTCCTCTCACGAGAGAGAGTGTCTGTAACCAGGAAGGGCCAGCTACCAGGTCCCCGAGTCCCGCTCGAGAGAAGACCGCCATTAAGTGTGA
Organism: Homarus americanus; assembly: GCF_018991925.1. Lineage (NCBI taxonomy): Eukaryota > Metazoa > Arthropoda > Malacostraca > Decapoda > Nephropidae > Homarus > Homarus americanus. The sequence goes on from NW_024720022.1 coordinate 12,324, forward strand.
CGAAGTCTCAGCCCGGGTCCATCGACAAAGTGCTGTCAACTCCACGTGTAACAGTAAGTGCTGGCTGTGTAGACTGTAGAAGTGCAGTGATCCCGAACTTCCCCAACGATCGACTTAGTGAAGTGCCCATTCTAATTGTGAGGTTAGGTTATACGAGAATACCATAGTCTATCATAAATTGTGTACGAACCCCCCCTATTAATCCCCCCTATTGAACTATTAAAATAAAGCTGTAACACGCATTGGTGTTTTATATACTACACTTGTACTGTGCCTGTGTTAATATACAGTGTTGACATCACACCCTCGAGACACGCTACCATTTCCTCTCTCTATAATACTCTACTACTATAAACTCCTAAATTACCTCTTCATGTGAGATTTTGTCTCATTACAATGGTGGCAGCGCACTTAACGTAAGAACTCACGCCTATCCCCTTAGTGTTCAGTACATTGATTGTTAGAACCTTTTAAAGTAAACTCGTAACTATCTTGACGAAGCAGGCAGTACAAGGGTGGTAACATTTGTAATATAATTCCTGTCCTTCAGTGTGGTACAAGTGGTGACAGTATCCACTCCCCCCTCCCTAGTCCACATATTGTTGGGTAACGGGGAACAATGGTCGAGAACTCAACCAGGGCAAGTGTCAGTAAAACCCCCTCCTCGTCCCACCCACAGACGTCATCTTCAACATTGACAATTTCGACTTCCACGATCAGTACTTCTCAGCCCTCCTCGCAAGCTAATATGACTTCTGTTAACATTACACCGACGACTTCCGTTTTATTCCCGTTCCCTGAACAATCCACTAGTACCTACTCTCCCCCCCTACCCCTTAACCACCCTGCACCCTCTCTCGCCGCTCCCCCCCCTCACGCTCACGTACACCTTAGCACCTCCCAACTCCTACAGCATGCCAGACCCCTTCCTGACGTCTGTCTCAGCGAGTAGTGCGGCACAAGTAATCAGTCAGATACCCATGTTTGAGGGCGATGGCCGTGACCCGGCGACATCAGCCGATAGGCTGGAACAGTGGTTAGGAAACATTGAAAGTGCGTTCCCGGATACCCTTCAGGAATACGAGGAATGCCGCCTTAGGACGGCACGTATGCGATTGGGCGGTGACGCGAAAGGCGTGCTAGAATTTAAGCCGACAATAAAGAATGCTACCACGTGGGACACGTTCGCGAACGGATTACGGGAAATTTACAGCCAGGGTGACTCATTACAAGATCACACGACACGTTTAGCTAATATTAAGCTAGAGGAGTGTTCATCACTAAATGTTTACCTATCATGCATAGGGAGTGCTGTGAAGATGGCGAGAGTGAATCACTCACAATTCTTCCCACCTGAGCTAGTACTCTCTTACTTTCTGTCGGGCTTACCCGGCGAGATGCGTACGTACATGGAGGCGAGCGGGATAACTACGATCGAGAACGCAATTAAAGCAGTGCAGAGGTATATACAGCTCAGGAAACCCACCCCACCCTCCCGTTTTGTGTCGACAATTCACGCCGCACCTCCCACCTTTACACGTAACACCCCTTCTGTCTGGGAGGATGAATTCTTGAGACTGATGGTGGAGAATCTCAGCCGGGACGAAAGGAAGCGACAGGAACAGTCATCGTTCCACGGGGAAGGGCGGGAGCAATCAGGATTAGATGCAGTAGGTATAAACACGTTGGGTAATGCGCCACGGGGCGGCCGGCCGTCCGGGGCAGGGACCCGCGGGGCGCGGGCTGGGATTGACCCCCGCCCCCGGCAGTCACAAGTGCGCGCCCGGGCCCGCCCATGCGGGACAGCTGGTATAGAGCTCCGAAGCCTTTTCGCTGCTCCTCCTGTGGGGCATGGTCCCACGCGGTGCACGGATGTCCCTTTCAATGTGAGGGAAACCAGTGCGATGGGTGTGGCGACCAGGGACATACCCGCAGAGAGTGTCCATACACCGGAATGCGTTGTTACGCATGTGCCGAGTGGGGACACATTCGCAGGTTATGTCCCTACTACTAAAGACAAGGGCGAGGCGTTGATGGTGACTAGGGAAGACAGGCCAATTATTAAGTTGAAAATGGGAGGGAAACGGGTTGAAGCTTTCATTGACACAGGCTCTTCGGTGTCCTTGGTGAAACAGAACGTGGCCTCCAAGATGAGCCTAGGGGGAAAGCATAAAGTTCCTGAGTTACGTGGCGTCACGGGGAACCGCCTCTCAACATTGGATTCCAGAGATATAACTGTAGACTTAGGAGATAAGATAGTTGTTCACGCGCTGGTTGTGGTAAGTGGTGATCTTTTCCCAGGGGATGTTCTTATTGGGTCAGATTTCTTGTGTAGGTTTAAGTATGGAATCCAGTTTGATGGGAGCCGGTATACCGTGACACTAGATGGTAGAGATTATGCAGGTACTCCTATTAGGAATAGGTCCGGTCTGCCCGTCCACCTCATTAAGCCTAAACGCCCCCAGCCCCCCGCACCCCAAGCCCCCCAGCTACACCCGACGCGCGCCACTGTCATCCCCCCCCACTCTAGTGTTGTTCTGCCCGTTCGATGGTCAAGGTCGTTCGACAGTTCCACGGAGGATCAGGAGTATGTATTTGTTGAAACCCCTCATAAAATGTCCCCATACATGCAGTCGGGGCTCATTAACACTCAGCAGCCTAGCGTCCCAGTCATAAACCCCACCCCCAGGGAATTTAAACTTACTCCTGGTCATTCAGTGGGAACAGTCTGTGAGGTCGATAAAGTAGAGGATCTGGAGCATTTTGATCCTACGAGATATAACATTAGGAGTGACACAGAATTCGTAGAGTCACAGCAAATGTTCGCCACTGCAATAGAATCCCTTGACATAGATCACCTACCCACCCTTATTAGAGAACGTCTACGCGCTATAATAAAGCAGCATGAAGATCTATTTGCAACTTCAGATCAGGACCTCGGCCTGATGTCAGCTTCACACAAAATTAATACAGGCTCCGCTCCCCCCACCAGAGTACGGCAGTGGAGGCTTCCTGAGGCGGCTAAAACTCAAATTAGGGACTTATGTCGCCAAATGGAAGAACGTGGTGTCATCTCCCCTTGTACTAGCCCCTATTGCTCCCCGGTAGTATTAGTCAGAAAAAAGGACGGGTCAACTAGATTCTGTGTAGACTATAGGGAACTTAATAAGGACACCATTGCTGATAGCTATCCCCTGCCCAGAATTGACGAGACACTGGACCAATTGAACGGAGCTTCTATATTCACAGTTCTAGACTGTAAGGATGCGTACTGGAGTATACCTGTCGACCCGGCTGACCGCCCCAAAACTGCTTTCGCGGACGGCAGCCGTCTATTTTGTTTCAACAGGTTACCTTTCGGGTTAAAGGGAGCACCGGCCACGTTCATGAGGGCTGTGAACCACAGTCTCACACCCGTGCTTGGGCGGAACGCTATGGCTTACCTGGACGATGTTATCGTCTATAGTAAAAACATGGATTCGCACATGCGGGATGTAGATGAGGTTCTCTCGGTCATGAAAGCGGCCGGACTGAAAGTGTCCCTTAGGAAATGCGCGTTCGCGCGCCAGGAAGTTAAATTCCTGGGATTCATCGTAGGTCATGGCGGCGTTAGACCCGACCCGGTGAAAGTGAAAGCGATAGCAGAGATGCCACCTCCCACCACAGCCAGGGGTGTGAAACAGTTCCTCGGCACCGCCAATTTTTTCAGACGTCACATCCCTCACTTTTCAGAGGCGGCCCTCCCCCTTACGAAACTTACAAAGAAGTCGGTTCAGTTTCGGTGGTCGGGGGAGGCAGATAAAGCTTTTAACCATCTTAGGACTTATTGAAGTCGGCAACAATGTTAGCACTGCCGGACTTCACGCAGCCGTTTTACGTGCACACTGACGCTTCCGACGAAGCACTGGGAGCCTGTCTCATGCAAGGTGGTGAAGATAACCCCATCCCTATTGCTTATTTTTCCCAGAAATTGAGCGGAGCTGCCCTCCGCTACTCCACAACTGAGAAAGAAGCCTTGGCTATTGTCAAGGCCGTAACTTCCTTTGATGCTTACCTATTTGGTAGACACTTTTATGTAATCACTGATCACCGCCCTTTAATATATATCTTCCAAGGTAAAACTCCTAATGCACGGGTAGCACGCTGGGCAGTCTTTCTAAATGCGTATAACTTCTCCATTTTGCATAAGCCAGGCAAGAACCACGTAGTACCAGACGCACTGAGCCGTAATGTATTACCTATAAATAATGTCGGGAATCCTAGTAGCATGACTCAGCCCATTTTTGGGGACCTATCACCTAACGAGGTGCGCCAACACCAACTCGAAGACCCACAGTGGGGTCCTGTCATTGAGTTCCTTGAGGGGGGTCCGCTCCCCAAGAAGGTCAACAAAGCCTCACTTTGTGATTTCAGTCTTTTAAGCGGAGTCCTGTATCTTGTTACTATGAAACAGGATGATGAGCAACCCACAGAACTCGTAGTCATCCCCGCATCCTTGGAAAACTCGGCCCTAGAAGTAGCTCACTCTTCCCAATTCGCAGCCCACCCGGGTGAATGTCGCACATATGCACGTGCACGCTCTATGTTTTTCATGCCCAATCTAGCGCGGAAGGTTGGGGCATTTGTCAAAGGATGTCTGCCGTGTCAGTTAAGGAAGGGTACCCCAAAGAGACAGGGAGAGCTGCAGGAGTTTCCACCAGCCTCTCAGCCCTTGGAACGGGTATCGATCGATCTAACCGACATGTCAATACGTTCACACCGGGGAAACAGATACGTTGTTTCCATCGTCGATCACTATTCACGTTTTGCAACCTATATACCCATCCCCGATAAACGCGCAGAGACAGTTTGTGAAGCCCTGTTACAATACGTTGGTACTCATGGATGCCCCGGGGTCATTGTAAGTGATCAAGGGACAGAATTTACCTCGGGCATCTTTCAGAAGGCGTGCGACTTGCTGCGGGCTAAGTCAAATCTAACCACTAGTTACCACCCACAGGCTAATGCCATGGTTGAGCGTTCCCACCGCACGTTGAAAGATCACTTGTCGTTTTTGGTTAATAATCAGTACGGCGGTTGGGACGATCAGCTACCTCTTGCACAACTGGCCATGAACACCGCAATTAATACCACCCTGCATAACACTCCTTACTTCCTTCACTTTGGTAGGGATCCAAACCTTCCTGCTGGTGTAATCAACCCCCCACCCCTATCCTATGGCGAGGACTACCCTTCTGTCTTGCAAAACAGGTTACAAACGGTCTTTACTCGGGTGCAGGAACTAAACAAGAAAGGTCACTTACACAACGCCACCTACTATAACCTCAGGGTCACCCCTTCCAATATTACTGTAGGTACCCTGGTCTTCCTAACTAACGAATCATCCTCCCCCGATATCCCCTCTAAGTTGCAACAGAGATGGAAGGGCCCATATAGAGTAACCGCCCAACCCAGCAAAGTAAACTTCACTATTTCCCCGCTTTGCCAGGGGGGACGTAAGGAAACTGTGCATGTGAATAGATTGAAGCTGGCAACTGTCGACGATGACGTCTTCAACAAATCAGGCCTCACCAACCAGCCCCCTCTAGGGGTAACATTCCCTTCCCAACACCCTATCCCTCCACCAGTAGCTGACCACCCCCCTCAGAACAATCAGGTACCTCAAACCCCAAGTAATAATCAGAGAACTCCCCGAGCTACTGCCCCACTTGTACCAGTAAGACCTGATCAGATTAGGGCTCATAGATATAACACCAGGTCACAGAACATAGATTAAAGTAACGAGTCTAGGGGCACTTCTAATTGTTGATTCTCCACCCCGGGATCTTGTCTTTCTATTAAGCTACAGAGTCAGCACTGCCCTTGCTCTTCACGGGCCTGGGCGAGGTCTCCCTGACTCCACACAAAAGTCGGAGATGACACCACCACAGCTGCAGCCGACCCCCTACCAGATGAGCTGAGACCAACGCATCCTGACTCATAATGGATGCCCGACACGAGCGGGACACGCAGCGGGCAACCCCGCGGCGAATGGGTGACGCCTTCACGTCGACACTGCAAGCCCCAAGCTCCAGAAACGGGCTTGCATAATGCTGGCCCTCGATCTGGTTGAAGACACTGGGCTGTGTCTCGTCACTCGCCTGCTGAACGACGAGACACGCACCGAGGCTACGGTCTCACAGCCCACAATACTGACAGACAACATCTATGGGTACCATCAGCCTGAGTAAGCTACGCCATGCAGGACCAGCGCAGCTCCCAGCTCCAGGCAGGGAATCAGGTCGTCCCCTTGGAACCCAGGAGAAAATCCCGAAAACCCGACCTGCAACTTCAGGAGCAGCAAGCAACAGGCAACAAACAACTAGAGGTCCCAGTGGTGCTGCAGACGACAGCTCCCTACGTTTCAGGACCTGTCAACTGGTCCCACGCACTTCCACTCCGGGAATGGATCCACCAGGTACCAGACAAGTAATGGCTGACCTTGGCCCACCGGGGATCTGCCTCGCCGGTGTTTACCACACCATCGGGGACGAAACAGAAGTGACCTGACTACAAGTAGAGGAAGAAACAAGCAAACCCTGGGGGGCCCACCCAGGGAGGGATTCACCACTGTGAGGGTGTGGGACAGGACGGTCAGGGGTCTCGCCGCCACTCACGTACGGAGGGCGAACTCTTGTCCGTGGACCCTGCCCTACACGCCATCCAAAGCGATGACACCCCAAGCAGTGGACCGGCTTGGATCCCGGCCGGGAAGGGCGGAAACTCAGATGGAACTAGAAAAATCCATCTGGACCACGACAGAAAATGAGACTCTACAGAGGAAACTCAGATGGAACTAGAAAA
>NW_024720023.1:0-18081 GCF_018991925.1 Homarus americanus
GACTTTGTTATACTCGATCAGGGGACTTTTTTATACTTGACCAATGGACTTTGTTATACTCACTGAGGGGCCTTTGTTATACTCGATATGGGGACTTTGTTATACTCGAGAAGGGGAGTTTGATATACTCGATCAGGGGACTTTTTTATACTCGACCAGAGGATTTTGTTTTACTCGATCAGGGGACTTTGTTAACCTCGACCAGGGGACTTTTTTATATTTGACCAGTGGACTTTGTTATACTCAATGAGGGGCCTTTGTTGTACTTGATCAGTGGACTTTGTTATACTCGACCAGGGGACTTTGTTATACGTGATCAGGTGACTTTTTTATACTCGACCAGAGGACTTTGTTATACTCGATCAGGAGATATGTTTTAGTCGATCAGGGGACTTTGTTATACTCAATAAGGCAACTTTGTTAGATTCGAACAGGGGACTTTGTTATACTCGACCAGGGGACTTTGAAATACTCGATTAGGCGGCTTTGTTATACTCGATCACGGGCATTTGTTATACTAGATCAGGGGACTTTTTTATACTCGACCAGAGGACTTTGTTATACTCGATCATGGGACTTTGTTATACTCGACCAGGGGACTTTTTTATATTTGACCAATGAACTTTGTTATACTCGATTAGGGGACTTTGTTGAACTATATCAGGGGACTTTTTTATACTCGACCAGAGGACTTTGTTATACTCGATCACGAGATATGTTATACTCGATCAGGGGACTTACTTATACTCAACCAGAGGACTTTGTTATACCCGATCAGGGGACTTTGCTATGTGCGACCAGGGGACTTTGTTATATTCGATCATGGGACTTTGTTATACTCAATCAGGGGACTTTGTTATACCTGATTAGGGGCCTTTGTTATACTCGATGAGTGGGCTTTGTTATACTCGACCAGGGAACTTTGTTATACTCGATCAGGGAACTTTGTTATACTCGACCAGGGGACTTTTTTTTAATTAATCAGGGGACTTTGTCATACTCGATCAGTGGAATTTCCTATATTTGACCAATGGACTTTGCTATACTCGATGAGGGGCTTTTGTTATACTCGATCAGGGGACTTTGTTATACCCGAGCAGGGGACTTTGTTATACTCGATCAGGGGACGTAGTTATACTCGACCAGAGGACTTTGTTATACTCGATCAGGGGATATGTTATATTCGATCAGAGGACTTTGTTATACTTGATTATCGGACTTTGCTATACTCGACCAGGGGACTCTGTTATACTCGACCAGAGGCCTTTGTTATACTCGTTCAGGGGACTTTGTTATAATCGATGAGGGGACTTTGTTATGCTCGATCTGGGGACTTTGGTATACTGGGCCATTAGACTTTGTTATACTCGATCAGGGGATGTGTTATACTCGATTAGGGGACTTTGTTATACCTGATTATCGGACTTTGTTATACTCGATCAGGGGACTTTGTTATACTCGATCAGGGGACTTTCTTATACTCGTCCAGTGGGCTTTGTTATACTCGATCAGGGGACTTTGTTATACTTGATTAGGGGACTTTGACTTACTCGATCAGGGCCTTTGCAATACTCGACCAAGGGACTTTGTTATAATCGATCAGTGGACATTGTTATGCTCGTTATGGGGACTTTGTTATATTGGGCCAGGGTATTTTTTTCTACTCGATCAGCGGACTTTGTTATACTGGACAGGGGACATTTTATACTCGATTAGGGGACTTTGTTATACTCGATCAGGGGACTTTTGTCATACTCGATCAGGAGACTTTGTTATACTCGACCAGGGGCCTTTCTTATACTCAATCACCGGACTTTGTTATACTCGATAAGAGAACTTTGTTAGACTCGAACAGGGGACTTTGTTTTCCTCGACCAGGGGACTTTGTTATACTCGATTAGGCGGCTTTGCAATACTCGATCTGGGGACTTTGTTATACTCGATCAGGGGCCTTTGTCATACTCGATCAGGGGCCTTTGTTATACTAGATCAGGGGACTTTGTTATACTCGATCAGGGAACTTTCTTATACTCGAGCAGGGGGCTTTGTTATACTCGATCAGGGGACTTTGTTATTCTCGATGAGGAGGCTTTGTTATACTCGATCAGGGACTTTGCTATACTCGACCAGGGGACTTTGTTATACTTGACCAATGGACTTTGGTTTCTCGATGAGGGGCCTTTGTTATACTCGATTAGGGGACTTTTTTATACTCGACTAGAGGACTTTGTTATACTCGATCAGGGGATATGATATACTCGATCAGGGGACTTTGTTATACTCAACCAGAGGACTTTGTTATACTCGATCAGGGGACTTTGTTATACTCAATCAGTGGACTTTGTTATACTCGATTAGGGGCCTTTATTATACTCAATCACCAGACTTTGTTATACTCAATAAGGGGACTTTGTTAGACTCGAACAGGGGACTTTGTTAACCTCGACGAGGAGCTTTGTTATACTCGAATAGGCGGCTTTGAAATACTCGATCAGGGAACTTTGTTATACTCGATGAGGGGCCTTTGTTATACTCGATGAGGGGCCTTTGTTATACTAGATCAACGGACTTTGTTATACTCGATCAGGGGACTTTCTTATACTCGAGCAGGAGGCTTTGTTATACTCGATCAGGGGACTTTGTTATTCCCAATGAGGAGGCTTTGTTATACTCGATCAGGGGACTTTGCTATACTCGACCAGGGGACTCTTTATACTTGACCAATGGACTTTGTTATACCCGATTAGGGGACTTTGTTATAATCGACCAGGGGACTATGTTATACGCGATCATGGCACTTTTTTTACTCGACCAGAGGACTTTGTTATACTCGATTAGGGGACTTTGTTATACTCGATCAGGGGACTTTATTATGCTCGATCTGGGGACTTTTTTATACTCGATCAAGGGACTTTGTTATACTCGATCAGGGGACTTTGTCTTACTCGATGAGGGCCCTCACATACTCTTTCGACCATGGACTGCTATAATCGATCAGTCTTTGTTGCGCCTGATATGGGGACTTTAGTTAGCACTGGGCCAGGAGACCTTTTTAAAACACAATCAGCGGACTTTGTTATACTGGACCAGTGAACTCTTGCGCCTGCTGATTAGGGACTTTATATAATTAATCAGGGATCTTCCTATATTTGGACCAATGGATCTTTATGATACTCGATGAGGGGCTTTTTGTTATACTCGATCGATCAGGGGACTTTGTTATTCTCGACCAGGGGACTTTGTTATACTCATTCAGGAGACTTTCTTATACTCGACCAGAGGACTTTGTTATACTCGATCAGGGATATGATATACTCGATCAGGGGACTTTGTTATACTTGATCAGGGGACTTTGTTACACTCGATCAGGGGACTTTGTTATACTCGATCAGAGGACTTTGTCATACTCGATTTGGGGCCTTTATTAGACTCGATCAGGGGCCTTTGTTATACTCGATGAGGAGACTTTGTTATACTCGATCAGGAGACTTTGTTATACTCGATCAGGGTACTTTGTTATACTCGACCAGAGGACTTTGTTATACTCGATAAGGGGATATGTTATACTCGATCAGGGGACTTTGTTATACTCAACCAGAGAACTTTGTTATACTCGATCAGGGGACTTTTTTATCCTTGACCAATGGACTTTGTTATACTCGATGAGGGGCCTTCGTTATACTCTATCAGGGGACTTTTTAATACTCGACCAGAGGACTTTTTTATACTCGATCAGGGGATATGTTATACTCGATCAGGGAACTTTGTTATACCCGATCAGGGGACTTTGTTATACTCACCCAGGGAACTTTGTTATACTCGATTAGGGAACTTTGTTATACTCGATCAAGGAACTTTGTTATACTCGACCAGGGGACTTTTTTATAATTAAACAGGGGACTTTGTTATACTCGATTAGGGGCTTTTGTTATACTCGATCAGGGTACTGTGTTATACTCGACCAGGGACTTTGTTAAACTCGATGAGGGGACGTTGTTATACTCGACCAGAGGACTTTGTTATACTCGATCAGGGGATATGTTATACTCGATCAGAGGACTTTGTTAAACTTGATTATCGGACTTTGCTATACTCGACCAGGGAACTTTGTTATACTCGTTCAGGGGACTTTGTTATACTCGACCAGGGGACTTTTTTATACTTGGCCAATGGACTTTGTTATACTCGATGAGGGGCCTTTGTTATACTCGATCAGGGGACTTTGTTATACTCAACCAGAGGACTTTGTTATACTCGATCAGGGGACTGTGTTTTACTCAATCGTGGGACTCTGTTATACTCGATTAGGGGCCTTTGTTATACTCGATGAGGGGGCTTTGTTATACTCGACCATGTGACTTTGTTATACGCGATCAGAGGACTTTTTTATACTCGACCAGAGGACTTTGTTATACTGGACCAGGGGACTTTTTTATACTCGACCAGAGGACTTTGTTATACTCGATCAAGGGATATGTTATACTCGATCAGGGGACTTTGTTATACTCAATTAGAGGACTTTGTTATACTCGATCAGGGGACTTTGTTATACTCAATCAGGGGACTTTGTTATACTTGATTAGGGGCCTTTGTTATACTCGATGAGGGGGCTTTGTTATACTCGACCAGGGGACTTTGTTAGACTCGACCAGGGGACTTTTTTATATTTGAACAATGGACTTTGTTATACTCAATGAGGGGCCTTTGGTGTACTTGATCAGGGGACTTTGTTATACTCGACCATGGGACTTTGTTATACGCGATCAGAGGACTTTTTTATACTCGACCAGAGGACTTTGTTATACTCGATCAGGGGACGTTGTTATACTCGACCAGAGGACTTTGTTATACTCGATCAGGGCATATGTTATATTCGATCAGGGACTTTGTTATACTTGATTATCGGACTTTGCTATACTCGATTAGGGGACTTTGTTATACTCGAGCAGGGGACTTTATTATACTCGATCAGGGGACTTTTTTATTCTCGACCATAGGACTTTGTTATACTAGTATCAGGGGACTTTGTTATTCTCGACCAGGGGACTTTGTTATACTCGACCAGAGGCCTTTGTTATACTCGGTCAGGGGACTTTGTTATAATCGATCAGGGGACTTTGTTATGCTCGATCAGGGAACTTTCTTAACTCGATTAGGGGACATTATTATACTGGACCAGAGGACATTGTTATACTCGATCAGGGGACTTTGTTATACTCGATCAGGGGACTTTGTTATACTCGATCAGGTGACTTTGTTATACTCGACCAGGGACTTTTTTATACTTGACCAATGGACTTTGTTATACTCGATGAGGGGCCTTTGTTATACTCGATCAGGGGACTTTGTTATACTCGAGCAGGGGACTTTGTTATACTCGATCAGGGGACTTTTTTATACTCGACCATATGACTTTGTTATACTATTATCAGGGGACTTTGTTATTCTCGACAAGGGGACTTTGTTATACTCGACCAGAGACCTTTGATATACTCGGTCAGGGAACTTTGTTATAATCGATCAGGGGACTTTGTTATGCTCGATCTGGGGACTTTGTTATACTCGTCCAGGGGGCTTTGTTATACTCGATCAGGGGACTTTGTTATACTCGATTAGGGGACGTTGTCTTACTCGATCAGGGCCCTTTGCTATACTCGACCATGGGACTTTCATATAATCGATCAGGGGACTTTGTTATGCTCGATATGGGGACTTTGTTATACACGTCCAGGGGACTTTTTTATACTCGATCAGCGGACTTTGTTATACTGGTCCAGGGGACTTTATTATACTCGACCAGAGAACTTTGTTATACTCGATCAAGGGATATGTTATACTCGATCAGAGGACTTTGTTATACTCAGCCAGAGGACTTTTTTATGCTCGATCAGGGCACTTTGTTATACTCAATCAGGGGACTCTGTTATACTCGATTAGGGGCCTTTGTTATACTCAATGAGGGGGCTTTTTTATACTCGACCATGGGACTTTGTTATATGCGATCAGGGGACTTTTTTATACTCGACCAGAGGACTTTGTTATACTGGACCAGACTTTTTATACTCGACCAGAGGATTCTTGCTATACGCGATCAGGGACTTTGTTATGCTTCCGATATGTGGGACTTTGTTATGGCAGGTCCAGGGACTTTTATACTGATCAGCGTGGACCTTTGTTATACTGGTGCAGGGGACTTTTTATTATACTCCTAACAGAGAACTTTGTTATACTCGATCGGCGACATGCTTATATCTGGATCAGGGGACTTCAAGAAGTACTCAACCAGGGGACTTTTTTATACTCGACCAGAGGACTTTGTTATACTGGACCAGGGGACTTTTTTATACTCGACCAGAGGACTTTGTTATACTCGATCAAGGGATATGTTATACTCGACCAGGGCACTTTGTTAAACTCGATCAGGGGACTTTGTTAGACTCGACCAAGGGACTTTTTTATATTTGAACAATGGACTTTGTTATACTCAATGAGGGGCCTTTGTTGTACTTGATCAGGGGACTTTGTTATACTCGACCATGGGACTTTGTTATACGCGATTAGGGGACTTTTTTATACTCGACCAGAGGACTTTGTTATACTCGATCAGGGGATATGTTATACTCGATCAGGGGACTTTGTTATACTCAACCAGAGTGACTGTGGCTTATATCGGATCATGGACTTTGTTATACTCAACCAGAGGACTTTGTTATACTCGATCAGGGGACTTTGTTATACTCGATCAAGGGGATATGTTATACTCGATCAGGGGACTTTGTTATACTCAATCAGGTGACTTTGTTTTACTCGATTAGGGGCCTTTCTTATACTCGATGAGGTGGCTTTCTTATACTCGACCAGGGGACTTTGTTATACTCGACCAGGGGACTTAGTTATACTCGATCAGGGGACTTTGTTATACTCGACCAGGGGACTTTTTTATACTTGACCAATGGACTTTGTTATACTCGATGAGGGGCCTTTGTTATACTCGATCAGGGGACTTTGTTATACTCGAGCAGGGGACTTTATTATACTCGATCAGGGGACTTATTTATACTCGACCATAGGACTTTGTTATACTAGTATCAGGGGACTTTGTCATTATCGATATGGGGATTTTGGTATACTCGACCAGAGGCCTTTGTTATACTCGGTCAGGGAACTTTGTTATACTCGATCAGGGGACTTTGTTATGCTCGATCTGGGGACTTTGATATATTCGTCCAGGGGGCTTTGATATACTCAATTAGGGGACTTTATCTTACTCGATCAGAGCCCTTTGTTATACTCGATGTGGGGGCTTTGTTATACTCGACCAGGGGACTTTGTTAAACTCGATGAGGGGGCTTTGTTATACTCGACCAGGGGACTTTGTTATACGCGATCAAGGGACTTTTTTATACTCGACCAAAGGACTTTGTTATACTCGATCAGGGGATATGTTATACTCGATCAGGGCACTTTGTTATACTCAACCAGAGGACTTTGTTATACACGATCATGGGACTTTGTTATACTCAATCAGGGGACTTTGTTATACTCGATTAGGGGCCTTTGTTATACTCGATGAAGGGGCTTTCTTATACTCGACCAGGGAACTTTGTTATACTCAATCAGAGAACTTTGTTATACTCGACCAGGGGACTTTTTTATAATTATTCAGGGGACTTTGTCATACTCGATCATTGGAATTTCCTATATTTGACCAATGGACTTTGCTATACTCGATGAGGTGCTTTTGTTATACCTGATCAGGACTTTGTTATACCTCCGGATCAGACGTTGTTATACTCTCGACCAGAGGACTTCGTTATACCTGGATTAGGATATGTTATATCTGGGATCAGGGACTTTGTTATTCTTGATTAATGGACTTTGCTATACTCGACCAGGGACTTTTTGTTATACCTGGATCAGGGGACTTTTTTATACTTGATCAGGGGACTTTTTTATACTTGATCAGGGGACTTTGTCATGCTCGATCAGTGGACTTTCCTATATTTGACCAATGGACTTTGGTATACTCGATGAGGGGTCTTTGTTATACTCGATCAGGGGACTTTGTTATACTCGACCAGGGGACTTTGTTATACTCGATCAGGGGACTTTGTTATACTCGACCAGAGGACTTTTGTTATAATTTCGGATCAGGGATATAAGTATATTCGGGATCAGGGGACTTTACATACTTGGATTATTTGACTTGCTATACTCGACCAGGAGACTTTGTTATGCACGATCAGGGGAATTTGTTATACTCGGCCAGGGGACTTTTTTATACTTGACCAATGGACTTTGTTATACTCAATGAGGGGCCTTTGTTATACTCGATCAGGGGACTTTGTTATACGCGATCAGGGGACCTTTTTATACTCGACCAGAGGATTTTGTTATACTCGACCAGGGGATATGTTATTCTCGATCAGGGGATTTTGTTATACTAGCATCAGGGGACCTTGTTAGTCCTTGACAAAGGGGACTTTGGTTATACTCGACCAGAGGGGCCTCAAGTAATTTTGCTGGTCAGGAACCTTGTTGTACTCGACTCAGGGGCACTTTGTTATACTCAACCAGAGGACTTTGTTATACACGATCATGGGACTTTGTTATACTCAATCAGGGGACTTTGTTATACTCGATTAGGGGCCTTTGTTATACTCGATGAGGGGGCTTTCTTATACTCGACCAGGGAACTTTGTTATACTCAATCAGGGAACTTTGTTATACTCGACCAGGGGACTTTTTTATAATTATTCAGGGGACTTTGTCATACTCGATCATTGGAATTTCCTATATTTGACCAATGGACTTTGCTATACTCGATGAGGTGCTTTTGTTATACTCGATCAGGGGACTTTGTTATACTCGATCAGGGGACGTTGTTATACTCGACCAGAGGACTTTGTTATACTCGATTAGGGGATATGTTATATTCGATCAGGGGACTTTGTTATTCTTGATTATCGGACTTTGCTATACTCGACCAGGGGACTTTGTTATACTCGATCAGGGGACTTTGTTATACTCGACCAGGGGACTTTTTTATACTTGACAAATGGACCAATTCGATCAGTGGAATTTCCTATATTTGACCAATGGACTTTGCTATACTCGATGAGGGGCTTTTGTTATACTCGATCAGGGGACTTTGTTATACTCGACCAGGGGACTTTGTTATACTCGATCAGGGGACGTTGTTATACTCGACCAGAGGACTTTGTTATACTCGATCAGGGGATATGTTATATTCGATCAGGGGACTTTGTTATACTTGATTATCGGACTTTGCTATACTCGACCAGGGGACTTTGTTATACTCGATCAAGGGACTTTGTTATACTCGACCAGGAGACTTTTTTATACTTGACCAATGGACTTTGTTATACTCGATGAGGGGCCTTTGTTATACTCGATCAGGGGACTTTGTTATACTCGAGCAGGGGTCTTTATTATACTCGATCAGTGGACTTTTTTATACTCGACCATAGTACTTTGTTATACTAGTATCAGGGGACTTTGTTAGTCTCGACAAGGGGACTTTGTTATACTCGACCAGAGGCCTTTGTTATACTCGGTCAGGGAACTTTGTTATTATCGATCAGGGGACTTTGTTCTGCTCGATCTGAGGACTTTGTTTTACTCGTCCAGGGGGCTTTGTTATACTCGATCAGGGGACTTTGTTATACTCAATCAGGGGACTTTGTTTTACTCGATTAGGGGCCTTTGTTATACTCGATGAGGGGGCTTTGTGATACTCGACCAGGGGACTGTGTTAAACTCGATGAGGGGGCTTTGTTATACTCGAGCAAGGGACTATTTTATACTTGACCAATGGACTTTGTTATACTCGACCAGGGGACTATTTTATACTTGACCAATGGACTTTGTTATCCTCGATCAGGGGACTTTGTTAGACTCGACCAGGGGACTTTATTATATATGAACAATGGTCTTTGTTATACTCAATGAGGGGCCTTTGTTGTATTTGATCAGGGGACTTTGTTATACCCGACCATGGGACTTTGTTAGACTCGACCAGGGGACTTTATTATATATGAACAATGGTCTTTGTTATACTCAATGAGGGGCCTTTGTTGTATTTGATCAGGGGACTTTGTTATACCCGACCATGGGACTTTGTTATACTCGATCATGGGACTTTGTTATACTCGATTAGGGGCCTTTGGTATAATCGATGAGGGGGCTTTGTTATACTCGACCAGGGGACTTTGATATACTCGATCAGGGAACTTTGTTATACTCGACTAGGGGACTTTTTTATAATTAATCAGGGGATTTTCCTATATTTGACCAATGGTCTTTGCTATACTCGATGAGGGGCTTTTGTTATACTCGATGAGGGGACTTTGTTATACTCGACCAGGGGACTTTGTTATACTCCTTCAGGAGACTTTGTTATACTCGACCAGTGGACTTTGTTATACTCGATCAGGGGATATGTTATACTCGATCAGGGGACTTTGTTGTACTCGATCAGGGGCCTTTTTTAGACTCGATCAGGGGGCCTTTGTTATACTCGTTGAGGAGACTTTGTTATACTCGATCAGGAGACTTTGTTATACTCAATCAAGGGACTTTGTTATACTCGATTAGGGGCCTTTTTTAGACTCGATCAAGGGGCCTCTGTTAGACTCGATCAGGGGGCCTTTGTTATACTCGATGAGGAGACTTTGTTATACTCGATCAGGAGACTTTGCTATACTCGATCAGGGGACTTTGTTATACTCGAGAAGGGGAGTTTGTTATACGCGATCAGGGGACTTTTTTATACTCGACCAGAGGACTTTGTTATACTCGATAAGGGGATATGTTAGACTCGATCAGGGGACTTTGTTATACTCAACCAGAGGACTTAGTTATACTCGATCAGGGGACTTTTTTATACTTGACCAATGGACTTTGTTATACTCACTGAGGGGCCTTTGTTGTACTTGATCAGGGGACTTTGTTATACCCGACCATGGGACTTTGTTATACGCGATCAGGGGACTTTTTTATACTCGACCCGAGGACTTTGTTATACTCGATCATGGGATTTTGTTATACTCGATTAGGGGCCTTTGTTATACTCGATGAGGGGGCTTTGTTATACTCGACCAGGGAACTTTGTTATGCTCGATCAGGGGAGTTTGTTAGACTCGACCAGGGGACTTTATTATATATGAACAATGGTCTTTGTTATACTCAATGAGGGGCCTTTGTTGTACTTGATCAGGGGACTTTGTTATACCCGACCATGGGACTTTGTTATATGCGATCAGGGGACTTTTTTATACTCGACCTGAGGACTTTGTTATACTCGATCATGGGACTTTGTTATACTCGATTAGGGGCCTTTGTTATACTCGATGCGGGGGCTTTGTTATTCTCGACCAGGGAAATTTGTTATACTCGATCAGGGGATATGTTATACTCGATCAGGGGACTTTGTTATACTCAACCAGAGGACTTTGTTATACTCGATCATGGGACTTTGTCATACTCGATCAGTGGAATTTCATATATTTGACCAATGGACTTTGCTATACTCGATGAGGGGCTTTTGTTATACTCGATAAGGGGACTTTGTTAGACTCGAACAAAGGGCTTTGTTATCCTCGACCAGGGGAAATTGTTATACTCGATAAGGCGGCTTTGAAATACTCGATCAGGGGACTTTGTTATACTCGATGAGTGGCCTTTGTTATACTCGTTCAGGGGCCTTTGTTATACTAGATCAGGGGAATTTGATATACTCGATCAGGGGACTTTGGTATACTCGACCAGGGGACTTTGTTATACTCGATCAGTGGACATTGATATACTCGACCAGGGGACTTGTTTATACTTGACCAATGGACTTTGTTATACTCGATGAGGGGTCTTTGTTATACTCGATCAGGGGGCTTTTTTATACTCGACCAGAGGACTTTGTTATACTCGATCAGGGGATATGTTATACTCGATCAGGGGACTTTGTTTTACCCGATCAGGGGACTTTGCTATACTCGACCAGGGGACTTTGTTATACTCGATCAGTGGACATTGATATACTCGACCAGGGGACTTGTTTATACTTGACCAATGGACTTTGTTATACTCGTTGAGGGGTCTTTGTTATACTCTATCAGGGGACTTTTTTATACTCGACCAGAGGACTTTGTTATACTCGATCAGGGGATATGTTATACTCGATCAGGGGACTTTGTTTTACCCGATCAGGGGACTTTGCTATACTCTACCAGGGGACTTTGTTATACTCGATCAGGGTACTTTGTTATAATCGACCAGGGGACTTTGTTATATGCGATCAGGGGACTTTTTTATACTCGACCAGGACTTTGTTATACTCGATCAGGGGATACGTTATACTAGATCAGGGGACTTTGTTATACTCAACCAGAGGACTTTGTTATTCTTGATCAGGGGATATTGTTATACTCAATCAGGGGACTTTGTTATACTCGATTAGGGGCCTTTGGTATACTCGATGAGGGGGCTTTGTTATACTCGACCAGGGGACTTTGATATACTCGATCAGGGAACTTTGTTATACTCGACTAGGAGACTTTTTTATAATTAATCAGGGGACTTTCCTATATTTGACCAATGGTCTTTGCTATACTCGATGAGGGGCTTTTGTTATACTCGATGAGGGGACTTTGTTATACTCGACCAGGGGACTTTGTTATACTCCTTCAGGAGACTTTGTTATACTCGACCAGTGGACTTTGTTATACTAGATGAGGGGATATCTTATACTCGATCAGGGGACTTTGTTATACTTGATCAGGGGACTTTGTTGTACTCGATCAAGGGCCTTTTTTAGACTCGATCAGGGGGCCTTTGTTATACTCGTTGAGGAGACTTTGTTATACTTGATCAGGAGACTTTGTTATACTCAATCAGGGGACTTTGTTATACTCGATTAGGGGCCTTTTTTAGACTCGATCAGGGGGCCTTTGTTAGACTCGATCAGGGGGCCTTTGTTATACTCGATGAGGAGACTTTGTTATACTCGATCAGGAGACTTTGTTATACTCGATCAGGGGACTTTGTTATACTCGAGAAGGGGAGTTTGTTATAGGCGATCAGGGGACTTTTTTATACTCGACCAGAGGACTTTGTTATACTCGATAAGGGGATATGTTAGACTCGATCAGGGGACTTTGTTATACTCAACCAGAGGACTTTGTTATACTCGATCAGGGGACTTTTTTATACTTGACCAATGGACTTGTTATACTCACTGAGGGGCCTTTGTTATACTCGATATGGGGACTTTGTTATACTCTAGAAGGGGAGTTTGTTATTTTCGATCAGGGGAATTTTTTATACTCGACCAGAGGACTTTGTTATACTCGATCAGGGGACTTTGTTATACTCGATCAGGGGACTTTTTTATATTTGGCCAATGGACTTTGTTATACTCAATGAGGGGCCTTTGTTGTACTTGATCAGGGGACTTTGTTATACTCTACCAGGGGACTTTGTTATACGCGATCAGGGGACTTATTTATACTCGACCAGAGGACTGTTATACTCGATTAGGGGATATTTTATACTCGATCAGGGGACTTTGTTATACTCAACCAGACGACTTTGGTATACACGATCATGGGACTTTGTTATACTCAATTAGGGGACTTTGTTATACTCGATTAAAGGCCTTTGTTATACTCGATGAGAGGGCTTTGTTATACTCGACCAGGAACTTTGTTATACTCGATCAGGGAACTTTGTTATACTCGACCAGGGGACTTTTTTATAATTAATCAGGGGACTTTGTCATGCTCGATCAGTGGAATTTCCTATATTTGACTAATGGACTTTGCTATACTCGATTAGGGGCTTTTGTTATACTCGATCAGGGGACTTTGTTATACTCGACCAGGGGACATTGTTATACTCGATCAGGAGACGTAGTTATACTCGACCAGAGGACTTTGTTATACTCGATCAGGGGATATGTTATATTCGATCAGGGGACTTTGTTATACTTGATTATCGGACTTTGCTATACTCAACCAGGGGACTTTCTTATACTCGACCAGGGGACTTTTTTATACTTGACCAATGGACTTTGTTATACTCGATGAGGGGCCTTTGTTATACTCGATCAGGGGACTTTGTTATACTCGATCAGGGGACTTTGTTATGCTTGATCTGGGGACTTTGTTATACTGGGCCATTAGACTTTGTTATACTCGATCAGGGGATTGTTATACTCGATTAGGGGACTTTGTTATACTGGACCAGGGGACTTTGTTATACTCGATCAGGTGGACTTTGGTATACTCGATCAGGGGACTTTGTTATACTCGTCCAGGGGGCTTTGTTATACTCGATTAGGGGACTTTGTTATACTCGATCAGGGGACTTTGACTTACTCGATCAGGGCCCTTTGCTATACTCGACCAAGGGACTTTGTTATAATCGATCAGGGGACTTTGTTATGCTCGATATGGGGACTTTGTTATTTTGGGCCAGGGGAATTTTTTATACTCGATCAGCGGACTTTGTTATACTGGACCAGGGGACTTTTTTATACTCGATTAGGGGACTTTGTTATACTCGATCAGGGGACTTTTGTTATACTCGATCAGGAGACTATGTTATACTCGACCAGGGGCCTTTGTTATACTCAATCACCGGACTTTACATACTCGATCAAGGGATATGTTATACTCGACCAGGGGACTTTGTTATACTCGATTAGGCGGCTTTGAAATACTCGATGAGGGGACTTTGTTATACTCGATGAGGGGCCTTTGTTATACTCGATGAGGTGCCTTTGTTATACTAGATCAGGGGACTTTGTTATACTCGATCAGGGGACTTTCTTTTACTCGAGCAGGGGCCTTTGTTATACTCGATCAGGGAACTTTGTTATACTCGATCAGGGAACTTTGTTATACTCGACCAGGGGACTTTTTTATAATTAATCAGGGGACTTTGTCATACTAGATCAATGGACTTTCCTATATTTGACCAATGGACTTTTCTATACTCGATGAGGGGCTTTTATAATACCCGATGAGGGGACTGTGTTATACTCGACCAGGGGACTTTGTTATTCTAAATCAGAGGACGTTGTTATACTCGACCAGAGGACTTTGTTATACTCGATCAAGGGATATGTTATACACGATCATGGGACTTTGTTAAACTTGATTATCGGACTTTGCTATACTCGACCAGGGAACTTTGTTATACTCGATCAGGGACTTTGTTATACTCGACCAGGGGACTTTTTTATACTTGACCAATGGACTTTGTTATACTTGATGAGGGACCTTTGTTATACTCGATCAGGGGACTTGGTTATACTCGAGCAGGGGACTTTGTTATACTCGATCAGGGGACTTTTTTATACTCGACCATAGGACTTTGTTATACTCGACCAGAGGCCTTTGTTATACTCGGTCAGGGGACATTGTTATAATCGATCAGGGGACTTTGTTATGCTCCATCTAGGGACTTTGTTATACTGGGCCATTACACTTTGTTATACTCGATGAGCGGATGTGTTATACTCGATCAGGGGACTTTGTTATACTCGATCATGGGACTTTGTTATACTCGTTCAGGGGGCTTTGTTATACTCGATCAGGGGACTTTGTTATACTCGATCAGGGGACTTTGTCTTACTCGATCAGGGCGCTTTGCTATACTCGACCAAGGGACTTTGTTATAATCGATCAGGGGTCTTTGTTATGCTCGATATGGTGACTTTGTTATACTGAGCCAGGGGACTTTTTTATACTCGATCAGCTGAATTTGTTATACTGGACCAGGGGACTTTTTTATACTCGATTAGGGAACTTTGTTATACTCGATCAGGGGACTTTGTTATACTCGATCAGGGGATATGTTATACTCCATCAGGGGACTTTGCTATACCCGATCAGGGGACTTTGCTATACTCGACCAGGGGACATTGTTATACTCGATTAGGGGACTTTGTTATAATCGACCAGGGGACTTTGTTATACGCTATCAGGGGACTTTTTTATGCTCGACCAGAGGACTTTGTTATACTCGATCAGGGGATATGTTATACCCGATCAGGGGACTTTGTTATACTCGATGAGGGACCTTTGTTATACTCGATCAGGGGCGCTGTTACTTACTAGATCAGGGGACATTATACTTTCGATCAGGGGACTTTCTTATACTCGAGCAGGGGGCTTTGTTATACTCGATCAGGGGACTTTGTTATTCTCGATAGAGGCTTTTGTTATACTCGATCAGGGACTTTGCTATACTCGACCAGGACTTTGTTATATGCTTGATCCAGGGGACTTTGCTATACTCGACCAGGGGACTTTGTTATACTTGATCAGGGGACATTGATATACTCGACCAGGGGACTTTTTTATACTCGACCAGAGGACTTTGTTATATTAGTATCAGGGGACTTTGTTATTCTCGACCAGGGGACTTTGTTATACTTGACCAGAGGCCTTTGTTATACTCGTTCACGGGACTTTGTTATAATCGATCTGGGGGCTTTGTTATGCTCGATCTGGGGACTTTGTTATACTGGGCCATTAGACTTGTAATACTCGATCAGGGGATGTGTTATACTCGATTAGGGGACTTTGTTATACTGGACCAGGGGACTTTGTTATACTCGATCAGGGGAATTTGTTATACTCGATCAGGGGACTTTGTTATACTCGTCCAGGGGGCTTTGTTATACTCGATCAGGGGCTTTGTTATACTCGATCAGGGGACTTTGACTTACTCGATCAGGGCCCTTTGCTATACTCGACCAAGGGACTTTGTTATAATCGATCAGGGGACTTTGTTATGGGCGATATGGGGACTTTGTTATTTTGGGCCAGGGGAATTTTATATACTCGATCAGCGGACTTTGTTATACTGGACCAGGGGACTTTTTTATACTCGGTTAGGGGACTTTGTTATACTCGATCAGGGGACTTTTGTTATACTCGATCAGGAGACTTTGTTATACTAGACCAGGGGCCTTTGTTATACTCAATCACCGGACTTTGTTATACTCGATAAGAGAACTTTGTTAGACTCGAACAGGGGACTTTGTTTTCCTCGACCAGGGGACTTTGTTATACTCGATTAGGCGGCTTTGAAATACTCGATCAGGGGACTTTGTTATACTTGATGAGGGGCCTTTGTTATACTCGATGAGGTGCCTTTGTTATACTAGATCAGGGGACTTTGTTATACTCGATCAGGGGACTTTCTTTTACTCGAGCAGGGGCCTTTGTTATACTCGATCAGGGAACTTTGTTATACTCGGTTAGGGAACTTTGTTATACTCGACCAGGGAACTTTTTTATAATTAATCAGGAGACTTTGTCATACTCGATCAATGGACTTTCCTATATTTGACTAATGGACTTTTCTATACTCAGTGAGGGGCTTTTATTATACTCGATTAGGGGATGGTGTTATACTCGACCAGGGAACTTTGTTATACTTGATCAGGGGACGTTGTTATACTCGACCAGAGGACTTTGTTATACTCGATCAAGGGATATGTTATACTCGATCATGGGACTTTGTTAAACTTGATTATCAGACTTTGCTATACTCGACCAGGGAACTTTGTTATACTCGATCAGGGGACTTTGTTATACTCGACCAGGGGACTTTTTTATACTTGACCAATGGACTTTGTTATACTCGATGAGGGACCTTTGTTATACTCGATCAGGGTACTTGGTTATACTCGAGCAGGGGACTTTGTTATACTCGATCAGGGGACTATTTTATACTCGACCATAGGACTTTGTTATACTAGTATCAGGGGACTTTGTTATTCTCGACCAGGGGCCTTTGTTATACTCGACCAGAGGCCTTTGTTATACTCGGTCAGGGGACTTTGTTATAATCGATCAGGGGACTTTGTTATGCTCGATCTAGGGACTTTGTTATACTGTGCCATTACACTTTGTTATACTCGATCAGCGGATGTGTTATACTCGATCTGGGGACTTTGTTATACTCGTCCAGGGGGCTTTGTTATACTAGGATCAGGAGACTTTGTTATACTTGTCCAAGGGGCTTTGTTATACTAGGATCAGGGGACTT
>NW_024720024.1:0-17501 GCF_018991925.1 Homarus americanus
AAGGGGCGGGTTTTGGGATTGATAAAAAACGCGCCATTCCCATTCTCGCGTGTGATTGGGCGAAGAAGGAAGATGATAAAAAGAGGCGACTGTGATTGGCTGGCACCGCGTGTAATCACATATGACATGATGAAGATGATGATGGTGTTGCGATATGAGGAAGGTGTGTACTAGTGTGTGGTTGGCGGTGGCGGTAGTGGTGACTGGCATGTGACGTGTGTGTGTGTTGGCTACTGATGGCGACCCTCTACACTGCCCCTGTTCCCACACCCACCCCCACCGCGCCTCACCATCGCTCCACACTACCCTCCCATAACATATAATTGCAGTATATTAGTTATTAATAACAGCAATTTAGTATTTATTATAGTTTTTCATGTAGAGAAAAACACGTAAAAACAACATAGGATAAACTGGACAGTGTCAGATTGTGGGTGTAGGGAAACGTTGGAAGTGTGTAGTAGTAATAATAATTAACGATTTATTGAAAAATATGGCAGGCAAAAAACTGAAAATATAAACTAAACAGAGATGAGTGGGTCACTTTGTTGTCAAGAAATACACAAGTAATATTAGTGGTAAATAATATTACTTGTATATGATGACAAGGAGGACTGGATCTTTTAACAGTTTCAGAACAGTTACGGTACTAAAGTGAGATAGACAAGGAGTGACTACACAAGTTAACTACGAGTTATGAAGTGTGTGTGTGTGAGGGTGGAGTGTATATGTGGGGAGACTGGATGTGTGAGGGTAGTCGAGGTTTATGTAAGGGGATGTGTGGGAGGGTAATAACCATGATAGATGTTAGGGCAATGTGTTGGGGGGGGACGAAAATATTGGGTACTGTAATTAAATAAGAAACATTGTTGTGTGACCCGGGTGTATCGCTTGGGTGAATAACACGACAGACTATGTCAACACACTTCCCTTATGTCGTCTCTACTGCTGCAACTGTGAGAGGTGATGACGTTCTCACTACCGCACTACTAAATTATTGGTGGCTCGTCAAATGGGCCCCACACCTAATGGATCGGGGCCTATTAAGAACTGAGGCCTAAACTCAATCTTAACTCACTCCTTCCCCACTACAGAAGTCACTCTCCTTAACTCACACTGACTGATATACCTTCACGTTGTCAATCAGCACATCTAGGAGAGCCAGACGTCGTGTGGTTTACGGAACGGACAGTTAGAACAGGCTGGAGATGGGTGATGCTAAGTGATGGGACGGACAGTTAGAACAGGCTGGTGATGGATGATGCTAAGTGGTGGGACGGACAGTTAGAACAGGCTGGTGATGGGTGATGCTAAGTGGTGGGAAGGACAGCTAGAACAGGCTGGTGATGGGTGATGCTAAGTGGTGGGACGGACAGCTAGAACAGGCTGGTGATGGGTGATGCTAAGTGGTGGGACGGACAGTTAGAACAGGCTGGTGATGGGTGATGCTAAATGGTGGGACGGACAGCTAGAACCTATGTAGGCTGGTGATGGGTGATGCTAAGTGGTGGGGCCGGACCAGTTAGAACAGGCTGGTGATGGTGATGCTAAATGGTGGGACGGACAGCTTCGTGACAGAGCTGGTGATGGGTGATGCTAAGTGGTGGGAAGGACAGCTAGAACAGGCTGGTGATGGAGTGATGCTAAGTGATGGGACGGACAGTTAGAACGGAAGCTGGTGATGGTGATGCTAAGTGATGGGACGGACAGCTAGAACAGGCTGGTGATGGTTGATGCTAAGTGGTGGGACGGACAGTTGGGAACAGGCTGGTGATGGAGTGATACTAAATGGGTGGGACAGGGACAATTGGAACAGGCTGGAGATGGGTGATGCTAAGTGGTGGGACGGACAGTTAGAACAGGCTGGTGATGGGTGATGCTGAGTGATGGAACGGACAGTTAGAACAGGCTGGAGGTGGGTGATGCTAAGTGGTGGGACGGACAGTTAGAACAGGCTGGTGATGGGTGATGCTAAGTGGTGGGACGGACAGTTAGAACAGGCTGGAGATGGGTGATTCTAAGTGATGGGACGGACAGTTAGAACAGGCTGGTGATGGGTGATGCTAAGTGGTGGGACGGACAGTTAGAACAGGCTGGTGACGAGTGACTCTATATGATGGGAAGCGAGACTGATATTAAACTAGAGTGATACCATGAGGACCCTGAACCAAAAACGGAGCTACAACACAACACATCCTTCACATCAGTAAGAAAAGACGAATAACACATAAAAGGAACAGAGAATCTAGTATTTGTTGTGGATTCCGACCATCACGTGGTGGTAGTAGGGAGAGAGAGAGTAATAAACAGTGATGAAAATAATGCAAAGACAGCATCTGACATTGCTTTCAGAGCCTGGTGCAATATTAACAAGCAACAAGCGTGAGGTTTTGGGAGTCACAGTAACAGACCTTAATTGGGGAGGGAGAAACTAACTGACACACCTTAGTGACCGATGTGGGTCGGTGACCTGTGCCTGGTGGAGCTAATCCCCGTAAAAAAAGAAAAAAAAAAAGAAAAAAAAAAAGACACCTTGAGCCATTAGTCACTACCACGCCGCTCCTCCCCCCCCGCTGGGTTTTAAATGGCCATATCGTGTTGTCAGCGGTATCTGGAGAACCTTTATCAGACACTCGAGGGTTTAACGTGTGGTCAGACTCGAAAAATAATGATTAAGAGGCGATATTTGTCATTGTGTAGACATTTTTAATATTTAGGTCAACTTTTTTGTGTTTTTTTACACTTTTCGGTCTTGTTGTGGCCCTGGTCTGGTGGTTGTGTGGGTGATTGTTTAAACGGGCCCAGTCCACATAGACTCCAACCTAACCTAACCTAACCTAATCTACCAAGATCCTAGTAGGTCCTTAATTCTAATCCGTCTCAGTCCTAGGTACGATGAAGTCCTTTTATAATCAGGACCTAAAACTGGGACCCGTGTGACCCCTCAGTCGTCTCTGCTGCGCAACACAACACTTGATGCTACCTGTCTATATACAGTATCGTGAAGACGCGCCATGTACAGTATATACACGTTTGTTAATATGGTGTGTGTGTGTGTGTGTGTGTGTGTGTGTGTGTGTGTGTGTGTGTGTGTGTGTGTGTGTGTGTGTGTGTAGACAGCAGTAACATCCGTACGCATAAGACAAACAATTATCCCAACATCAGGAATATTAAGCGGTCTTTATCACTGTTATGATATCTCAGAAGAAATCACAATAACAAAATACAAGTTTACATATGTATTTTGTGTGTATAAATAGTATACTTTGGTAAATCTGTTGTTGTACTGATCGTTACTCTGTTTACACCATCTGTGACTCCTACTATAAACATCAAACATCCACTTTAGAACAACAAGACAATTACTTCTTCTACAGGTTGAGTATGTGAGCTGGTGCAGGTGTGACCGGCAGCCTTCCACCTGTCGTCCAGCGAGCACAACCAACCAACAAGTTCGTCTGTGCCTCTAAAGGACACACAGTCAGGGATAAAAACCAGCTCAAAGACATCTGTTGATACCACTTTAAGGAAAGGTCTTACCAGAATCCAGATAACTGTGTGAAACAAATAACTGTTAACCACTTATATATAATAAAGCCCAATTAAAGTCCAATAGCTTAAAACATCAGCAAATTACATAATGTTCTGTGTAATTCTAACCTAACCTAGCCTAACCAAACCTAGCCTAACCAAACCAAACCAAACCTAACCTAACTTAACCAAACCTTGAAAGCCGCTTCAGCGCTTAATGACTGTTGTGACGTCATCAACCCCTTGAGTACGAAGACTTAACCCATAAGTACTATGACTCAACACCTTGAATAACGATGACTTAAATATATGAGTATGGTGATTTAACGACACGAGTACGATGATTTAACGACACGAGTACGATGACTTAACCGCTTGAGTATGACGACTTATTCCTCAAATATTCAAGGGGTTAAGTCATCGTACTCAAGGGGTTAAATTTCTGACAAACTCGAGTGGCTGATGACGTCACTCAATGCATTAAGCGCTGAAGCGGCTCTCAAATGATGGTGTTTAAATTCTGCAATTATCAAAAGAAAAAACTACTGAGGTAACATACTTTTCTTAAGCACTCCCATCATAAGGTTTAAGTCCAGAATTAATGACAAACCTTCATACACCCCCCACCCCACCCCAAAAAAAAAAAATAAATAAATAAATAAATAAATAAATAAATAAATAAATGCTAAAACATGCAAATAGTACGCCAAGATTTTATTCTCATCAAAAAATAAAAATGAATAAAATACAGTCATGGATAAAAGTTCGCTCCTGTGGTAAAACCGAGTCGCGAGAATGAGTCTCCGAACTGACTGTTGTCTCATTTGGGGTCGATGCTGCTTCATAATGGGATGGAACGAACTTTTGACCCTGACTGTATACATACTGGAAGTTCCCTTAAGAGAAGACAATGTATGGGATTTAACTAGGAATCTGAGACGTCACTCGAGGGATTGTCCAGTGCAGTCATTTCTCTCCTTCTGATAAGTCACTTTATAAATTAAACCTCTAATACGACGTTCAAGTTATAATTACAGTATTGTAATAAAAGTTCATGAAGAGATTAAAAGTATTTCAGTCAAATATACATATCTGGATGAGAGAGAGAGAGAGAGAGAGAGAGAATAACACCTCCCCCCCCCAAAAAAAAAAGATAAAAACAATAATAATAATAATAAAGACCAAACAAAATTATGAAAATCTATAGAGAGGGAACGAAAGGACCATAAAATTAGTTATGTTTGCAATCTATGATAAACAAAACGAATAAATCTATACGCACACATACACGTGAGGTCTTTCATATCAACACCCGAGGACGAGTTACTACACCACGTGAACCCCACACCACCTGGTGTCTCCATGACCAGTCCAGGCCCGGGCCATCAACTGTAAACTATAATAATTTGTATGTTCAATCATTATTCCTTCTCCTTTCAATAATGAAAGCTTTTGTTAAACGACCCACCCACCCCATGTCTTTGTATGTAATAAGTCATTTTTGTCCAATGTATATTTTCAGTCTTCGGGCTGCAGAACTTTTCCAATAAACCGTTAATTATTATTATCATTATTATTTACTTACACACACACACACACACACACACTGTAATCTTCTGGTGTCCCCTGCAGGTTGCCATGTCCTATATCTCTCTTCACACTACGCCATCACCTGTACGGCTGCATGGGATGATTGCTGCGTTCCTCCTCCTGACGAAGTGTTTATCTTACCTGTTCCTACCTGTTTTTTTGTGTAACAGCTGTGTGTGTGTGTGTGTGTGTGTGTGTGTGTGTGTGTTTTATGCTATCTTATCATGTAATTACCTTACATGCTACAGTTGATAACATCTTTACAATAGCACCTGGTTATAGTAGGCAAATTTACATACCAAATCTATGCTAGGAAGGGGGAATAGGAAGGGAGAATAGGAAGGGGGAATAGGAAGGGGGAATAGGAAGGGGGAATAGGGAAGGGGGAATAGGGAGGTAATACTGAAACTAGAGGGTTTGTTGCGTGTTGAAGGGTACAAAGTGTCATTTGGTTGAGGTATACGAATACAGTCATCAGTACTGTACCCACAAAGCAAATACAGTACTCTGCTATTACGGTCCAAGGATAACATCACCACCAACACGATCTGGCAAACAATGATATCTGGGTACTATAAAATCTATGTCAGGAAAAGAGAGCAAGCTATATGGTGTTAAGGGATCACATGAAGATTAGACCCCCATAGTTTATTTCACCTGATGATTAAACACCCTTAACACTACCTCTGGTGGGGTTAGGTTAGGTTCATTTTACTTACATAAGCATCTGAACTACTGTAGCCGTTAAGCAAAATACAATACCGTCACGGCATATAATAATCACCTCTACTGACAATTGGATAATGCTGTAGAATTTTAGGTATGGCGGTGTGGACTGAGATGTGGTACGGCCAGATTATAGCTAGTGGGGGGGAGGGGGAAGGGAGGATGCATACGGCCAGATTATAGTTAGTTGGGAGGGTTGTGTATACGGCCAGATTATAGTTAGTTGGGAGGGTTGTGTATACGGTCAGATTATATTCTGGGGGGGAGTAGGATGCATACGGCAAGATTATAGTTAAGTAAGAGGTTTAGTATACGGTCAGATTATAGCTAGGGGATGGGATCTATGCAGCCAGATTATAGTTAGTAAGGAGGGTTGTGTACGGTCAGATTATAGCTGGGGGAGGAGGATGCATACGGCCAGATTATAGTTAGTTGGGAGGGTTGTGTATACGGTCAGATTATAGCTAGGGGGGTAGGATGCATACGGCAGATTATAGTTAGTAGGGAGGGTTGTGTATACGGTCAGATTATAGCTAGGGGGGGTAGGATACGGCCAGATTATAGTTAATGGGGAGGGTTGTGTATACGGTCAGATTATAGCTAGGGGGGAGGGAGGATGCATGCAGCCAGATTATAGTTAGTTGGGAGGGTTGTGTATACGGTCAGATTATAGCTAGGGGAGGAGGATGCATACGGCCAGATGTAGTTAGTAAGGAGGGTTGTGTATACCCCGGTCAGATTATAGCTGAGGGGGAGGGAGGATGCATACGGCCAGATTATAGTTAGTAGGGGGAGGGTTGTGTATACAGATGGGTGCATAGCTTCTAGGGGGGTAGGATACATACGGCAGATTATAATTAATAAGGAGGGTTGTGTATACGGTCAGATTATAGCTAGGGGGGGGTAGGATGCATACGGCCAGATTATAGTTAGTAAGGAGGGTTGTGTATACGGTCAGATTATAGTTAGTAGGGAGGGTTGTGTATACGGCCAGATTAATTATAGACCCAGGCAGCCTGTGTACACTCTAAAAACGACAAATGTGGTGAAGCTATGAATATGGTAGCTATGAATACAGTGAAGCTATAAATAAGGTGAAGCTATAAATATGGGGAAGCTATAAATAAGGTGAAGCTATAAATACAGTGAACCTATAAATAAGGTGAAGCTATAAATACGGTGAAGCTATAAATATGGTGAAGCTATAAATACGGTGAAGCTATAAATAAGGTGAAACTATAAATATGGTGAAGCTATAAATAAGGTGAAGCTATAAATACGGTGAAGCTATAAATAAGGTGAAACTATAAATATGGTGAAGCTATAAATAAGGTGAAACTATAAATATGGTGAAGCTATAAATAAGGTGAAGCTATAAATACGGTGAAGCTATAAATAAGGTGAAACTATAAATATGGTGAAGCTATAAATAAGGTGAAACTATAAATATGGTGAAGCTATAAATAAGGTAGCTATGAATACAGTGAAGCTATAAATAATGTGAAGCTATAAATATGGTGAAGCTATAAATATGGTGAAGCTATAAATATGGTGAAGCTATAAATAATGAAGCTATAAATATGGTGAAGCTATAAATATGGTGAAGCTATAAATATGGTGAAGCTATAAATACGGTGAAGCTATAAAGTGTAGCTATAGATAAGGCGAAGCTATAAAAAAGTTGCAGCTATATATAAGGCTAATATATATGTACACCTGAAGCTAAACTGTAGCCATTACTATGTGATCATTGTCAGCCTGAAGTCACAGCCAGTCTCTTCATATGGCCAGACTTAATTGGCGACATGGCCAAGCTGCAAACGTGGTCAGGTTGTGTACATGGCCTGATTATAGATATGACCAGGCTGTAGATATGGCTAAGTTGTGGACATGACTAAGCTATGGAGTTGGTCAGGTTGTGGACATGGCCAAGCTGTACACATAGCCAAGTTGTGGACTTGGTTAGGTTGTGGATATGGCCAAGCTCTAGACATGACCAAGCTATGATATGGCCAAGCTATGATATGGCCGTGTTGTGGACGTGGAAAGGTTGTGGACTTGCCCAAGCTGTAGATGTGGTCAGGTTGTGAACATGGCCAAGTTATGGACAAGACGCTGTGAACATGGCCAAGCTGTGTAGATATGGCCAAGCTGTAGATATGGCCAAGCTGTGGACATGACGCTGTAAACATGGCCAAACTGTAGACATGATGCTGTAATCATGGCCAAGCTGTAGACATGAAACTGTAAACATGGCCAAGCTGTAGACATGACCAAGCTGTGGTTGGGCGAAGACGTGGACATCTCGTAACTGGCAGCGTCACTGTACTTAACTATTGATATGAATGAATCAGTTCCCGGAACCTCGGTGTGATGGCGGTGGCGTGGTGAGCGTCGTGACCAGGCACCAGAGCGCCCTATGTCCTGCCCGGTGACCCTCACTCTTGGTACACATCGCACCACCTCACCTCGACCTGCACAACACATTAAGTGTTTGTTACAGCGGGGTTGAGGAGGAGTGAGTTTTTCCCATTTCGTTTTAGTCCAGGTTTTAGGATGCTCACCACTCCGGGCCTATTGGCCCATACTGGGCAGTCCCATTTAAACCCAACCGCAACTGCTCATATGAGCATCCAACCTATGTTACCAAACCAGTGTTTACCTATTTCGCGCCTAAATCTAAATTTGTCTAATTTAAACCATTGTTACGAGTTTGTTCTTGGTTGGATAGTTTGAGTACCTTTGTAATGTCCCCTTTGTTCAGCCCTGACTTCCACTTATATACCTCTATCATATCGCCTCTCACTCTACGTCTCTCGAGGGAGTGCAAATTAAGATGCTTTAACCTGTCTCTGTACTCTGTAATAAGGTAACCAGAATTGAACTGCGTAATCCAAGTGAGGTCTCACAAGCGCAAGATATAGTTTTAGGATGACCCCGGTAGTCTTGTTACCAACACTCCTTTGTATGAACCCAAGTACTTTATTCGCCTTGTTTCGAGCAAATATACATTTTTACTTGGCTTAAGGTTCCTACTTATCATTACTCCTAAATCTCTCTCGCAGTCGGATTTCTCAATGGCATCGTTGTTCATCTGGTAACTGGTTTCTCTGTTTACATCTCCTATACTGAGTACTTTACGTTTGTCCACGTTGAATTTCATCTGCCATTTTTCAGACCATTCGAAAAATTTGTTTAGATTTTCTTGTAGTTTTGTTGAGTCCTCATCAGATTTAATTATACAGCCTAATTTGGTGTCATCAGCAAATTTACTTATGTTGCTGTCTATGCCGATATATATGTCGTTTATGTATATAATAAATAATAATGGTCCAAGTACTGAGCCTTGGGGAACTCCACTGGTGACGTTGCTCCAATGGGATTTAGTGCCGTTAATGCTCACTCGCTGTTTCCTGTCCTGTAACCACGCCCTGATCCATTTAAGGATATTACCTTTGATGCCATGTGCTTCTACCTTTCTAATTAGTCTTTCGTGGGGGACTCTGTCGAAGGCTTTGCTAGAGTCGAGATATACCACATCATAATTGTGCCCCTCGTCCACCGATTCGAAAACTGATGAAAAGAATGTTAATAGATTAGTTAGACAAGAACGCCCGCTTGTGAAGCCATGCTGGGAATCTTTGATCAATCGGTGCTTCTCCAGGTGATTTCGAATAGAGTTTGAAATGATTGCTTCCAGTAATTTGCCTACTATTGACGTTAGACTGATTGGGCGGTAGTTAGAGGATAGTGATCTATCTCCCTTCTTGAAAATCGGTATTACATTCGCTATCCTCCAGGATTCTGGTACTACACCTGTTTTTAAGGACATGTTTAACAACTTTGCTAAGGGCATACAAGCTCTTCCTTACATTCCTTTAATACTCTGGCAAATATCTCATCGGAACCGGTGAAAGTATGCGACTGTGTTCTATGTCGAGAGGCTATCAGGAAAGGGGATATGAATTTGGTCCATATTGTCCGGAGAGGGAAAGGTCATTTTAACATACCGATCGCTTTGATATTTTTCTGATGTCAGGAAAAATACGTAACTAAAAATGGTACAAAACCGTGAATGCGGCAACACTGGGGTTACAAATTTCAACGTGGTGGTGCGTAGCGGCCGCGCGACGATTGTCCGCCGGACAAAGATGGCCACAAAAGAAATGTGAAAAGTGTGCTACTGTCTCCCTCAAACCTACGATCGTTTTCCAAATAATATTCTGAAATCTTGAAGATATAAGGCAAAAAATTAAAGACAGTTACCCAATAAAATTGTCAACATATTTTGGTCATAATGATAGATCATGAATAATTCAGTTTTGGAGAACTTCCATTGATCTGATGTGATATCAGTTGCGGATTCAGTATGTTGTCACACATGTGTTAACGAAAGTTTATGGACTTCTGTCGATATATCGAGGAACTGATCAAAGATGCCATTCAAAAGATGAAAACGAACAAAAATAGGGGATGCAGATGAAATGTGTCATTGTGTTTTGTTGAATAATATATTAGCTGACGTGTTAAACGGTGACGGGTGGCCACGACCCTCAGGCTGCCTGGCACGGTACTCCACCACCGTAGTAACTTCAATCTACAAAACAATACCGAAATACCAGACTGATTTTGAAAATACAATCTGAAAGAAGATATTTTAATGCATTTCTTAACGATAACTAAGGCGAGGTGTGGAGGTAGGAAGTCTGTGGTCGAGGGGTATGGTGGCGGGGCTGGGTGGGGCGGGGCAGGGCGAGGTGGGATAGGGCCGGGAGGATGGGGCGCCCCATCCCTCAAAATACTCTCCCGTAATAAAACCTGACGCTATCAATACCATCAGATGAACAGGAGCAGGCACGAGGGTAGAGGAGGGTGAGGGGGGACGCGGTGGACAATTTACAACAAGGAACACCCCTACCAGTCTTACCCCGGCCTTACCTGGACGCTGATTACATCACATCATTAGAGCAATACTGTTGTGACGCTCCACGCTGATAACATACCAGGCTGGCTGTATTCTCGGAGTGATACTTAATGACTACTTTGTCACATCTCATCTGATTATGATTCTATGTACAGTTGTCAGCAAAAAGTCCTACCACAGCCCTGTGTAGCAGGGCTGTGGGAGGACTTTTGCTGGCAACTGTACATCAGAGGGATAGATACTGCTTTTATTGCTTCCTTTAGTACTACATCACACGAGGACCCCACAACTACAACACAACCCGATCAAGTAAGGCGCCGTAGGTTGTTGTTGTTCTTGAGGTTATGGTATTATTACTGTTTCAACAACTATTACGGTGTTTTAGTTCGCATCTCTAGGTTAGTACACGGTCTATAAGGTTAACATATACAGTACACCAGTCATTATCGAACGAAAATGGTAGACATCCTCACCAACACTACACCAACCATCCCTTACCAACACCCCCACAAACTACCCCTCACCAACACCCCCCACAAACCCCTTACCAACACCCCCACAAACCACCCCTCACCATCACCCCCACAACCTTCCCTCACCATCACCTCCACAATCTTCCCTCACCAACACCCCTAACAATGACCCCCACAAACCCACTCACCAACACCCCCCACACACCACCCCTCACCAACATACCGCACTACAACTACGTCAGAAATTATAAGACGCACTACAACTACGTCAGAATACATGAGACGCACTATAACTACGTCAGATGCATGGGGCACACTACAACTACGTTCTAATGCATAAGACACACTACAACTACGTCCTAATGCATGAGACACACTACAACTACGTCAGAATACATGAGATACACTACAACTACGTCCTAATGCATGAGACACACTACAACTACGTCAGAATACATGAGACACACTACAACTACGTCCTAATGCATGAGACACACTACAACTACGTCAGAATACATGAGACACACTACAACTACGTCCTAATGCATGAGACACACTACAACTACGTCAGAATACATGAGACACACTACAACTACGTCCTAATGCATGAGACACTCTACAACTACGTCCTAATGCATGAGACACTACAACTACGTGAGAATACACGAGACGCACTACAACTACGCCAGATGCATGAGACGCACTACAACTACGTCAGAATGCATGAGACGCAGTAGGCTTATATACAGATAACCTGGAGGAGACCCTAATATATCAATACTAATAACAATAATGTTGTCAGATCATATTACTGATTTTTTCCGATATGTTGGTAGCCCTGATAGCTGCCTGACGTCATCAATTAGAGTTAAAAAGTAGGCACAATATTTCCGTGTTCATGAGATATCTTTTAGGTGTACTTGGAAAGGTTCATAATAAACGGTATGTTAACAAAAACTTATAACTTATATATGTTAATGTAAGTTTCTGTCATTTATAGTGGGTTTGGTTACCAGAATATCACTTAATTATAAAAGTAATATATCGTGTATGTCCTTATTAACTGAAATCATTACTTTAATCTGTATATTTTAACTAATACGCGCCTGTATACTTGAAATTATTAATAGTTTCGGAGCAATATTATAGTATTGATATGTCAAAAGTAAATAGTTCGTTCCAAAATTCACGCTCGGGTGTGTGACAATGTTATTACTCAAAGAAAAATTATGTCCACTAGTAATCCTTCAGATACACATAACTGGGTTAAAACATTCATATTTTTCGTAGATAAAGGTTGGCAGATAACATACTGTAATACTAGGAAAGCGTACATTACTGACAAAGTATTCTCATACAGCCACTTATTATCATTCTCGTATATATCCGATAATACTGTGGCAAGATGTAACAAAAAAAAATTAGCGAAATTAAAACCAATTCCTCTCTCCCCCCCTCCTCCACACACAAGTGCATAGGGTCACCTCAGTAACGGACGAAG
Organism: Homarus americanus; assembly: GCF_018991925.1. Lineage (NCBI taxonomy): Eukaryota > Metazoa > Arthropoda > Malacostraca > Decapoda > Nephropidae > Homarus > Homarus americanus. The sequence continues at coordinate 12,746 of NW_024720024.1, forward strand.
AAACACACCTCAACCACAAGACCATTTTATTCCCCGACGTTTACGTGCATCCCACTCCTCAGCTGAAGCCATAAGTCCTGACCTGAGTGGGTACCTTGATGTACCGAACACCTTGACATAACGTATATATCAAACTACGGGAACTGTTTACATATAACATAAGGTATTTTCTTAAGCACACACCTAGATAAACGAAACTGAAGGAAGGTCAATTATAATACATTTTAACACTAACTCATAACTCTGAGGAGAGGGGCTAAAAATTATAAGCTTTTCGTTCAGTGAAGGTTTTATGTGGAGGGTCGAGGTGGAGAGATGACAGACCACACAGGTCTGATGTAAAGGCTGTCATGTGTGACGAGGTCCACACACACACACACACACACGCACACACACACACACACACACACACACACACACACACACACACACACACACACACACACACATCCTTGACCACCAGAAGGGTCAAGACAGCCTCCTCTCGGGAGCCAGACCAGATTAGCCACCAACTCCCTCCCCTGAACCCTCCTCCCCACCGGAATATCAACAAGTTCACGCCAGAAGTTACTATTTCATTTAGGAAAGGAATGGAACCAGTGTTGAACAGAGGTGAACAGTGGTGAACAGTGCTTAAGTCGGTGAGAACAACTCAACAGTAACAGTGGTACCCAAGTTGACCTTCACACAGTGAGGTCCCAGGTACCCAGTTATAACGGCCCGACCCTACAACCAGCGAAGTGTTAATCCGTCTACGATAGGAAGGCCTGGGACCACACCTCACCCATAGAACACCGTCTGTGAGGGAACTACTACACCACGTGAGGCCCCTCATAACACCATCTGTGAGGGAATTACTACACCACGTGAGGCCCCTCATAACACCATCTTTGAGGGAATTACTACACCGTGAAATTATCATCTGTGAGATTACACCACATTGAGCCCCTCATAACACACCATCTGTGAGGAATTACTACGTGAGCCCTCATAACACCATCTGTGAGAATTACTACATAAGAATGGGCCATAACACATCGGTGAAATTACTACACACGTGAGGCCCCTCATAACCATCTGTGAGGAATTACTACACCACGTGAGGCCCCTCACAACACCACCATCTGTGAGGAACTACTACACACATGTGAGTCCTCTAACACCATCTGGGAGGAGTTACTACACTACGTGTTTGCTGTTTAACACCACGTGATCTGTTTTTGTTCACTGTATGTTCCTTCACCTTTGTAAGAGGCTTTTGTTAAACCACCGTATATGTAATAAGTCATTTATGTCAATGTATATTTTCAGCCTTCAGACTTAGAACCTTTCAATAAACCGTTTAATTATTATTATTATTATTATTATTACACACACACACACACACACACACACACACACACACACACACACACACACACACACACAGAAATTGAAAAACAAAATTAGCCTTCAAATACCTTTTTAATACACCCTGTAACTCTCTTAATGTAAATAACCGAAATAATGTCAGGAGGATGTTTAGAGGAGGTGGTGTGACGTAAGGGGACGTAGGGGAGGGGAGGTCTCTGTGCACTGGACAGAGGATAGGGGACAGTTGCACCGCCACACTGTTGTGTTAAGTAAGAAATACTCAAGATCTGAATGCTAATACTTACCATTTGGTTGTAGTGTCATTGAGATAAATAACATAACATTATTACAGCCTGTCTGCTATAGTATGTGGACATTAGTCATGCTCTTCATGTCAACTTTGGGATAAACCTGAGCCATGACGAAATGTGCCTAGGAATGAAGAGAAATTGTATTTATTAGTGTTTTTTTTTGTGTACGCTACAAAAATATACTATACAATATTAATAGTGAAAATATGTGTGTAATGATCAGAGGTGATGCATTTCCTGTTACGTAAGTGAGATTTGGTAAACAAGTAGAAAATTAGGTGATTGGACAGAAATGCGGCAGGCAAAACTATTGACTTTGTCTCACAATCCTAGGCACCACGCCACCACCACACCACACTCCATAAAGCCTGGCACTATAACACCTTAGACTTTGCTTGAGGATAAATAAAGTGGTAGATTTTTTCCTTTGTCAGCATTTCATTGTCACTGCAGGACAGGTATTATTTACTCCACGTTAGGTGAATGAAAAGCGTCCATACTACACTAATTATCTATGTCAACGTTGCCGGGCACATGTATAGAGACAAACTATATCATTGTGGTCCCAGGCTACTGTGTGCACCTCATGTCTCACCGAGTAACTTAGAGGCTTCAGATTCACGTTCAGATACTCACGGGGGTTCACACCTCACGGAAAGAATGGATTGACAACGCTGAGTGTACTAGTCGGAAATGTCCCCAACTGTACATAAAAAAATGAGATACTTTGGTTATATAATTAGGGACGAGGGGATAATAACAGAAATATTAATGGACAAAGTTGAGGGTAAGAGGGCCAGGGGAAGGCAACGACTGGGGTGGATGATGAAATTAAAACCTTGGGGGGGATTGTTAAAAACAGTCCGAGAAAGTTTAGAGTGGAGGACTGTGGTCGCCAACCCTCACATATATGGGGACGGTACTCTTGATTGACTGAGGTTAGGTTCTTGATCATTTTTTTTATTTGGTAAAAATTTATTTCCTCCGCCATTTTTGGGATGTTCTTAATTAAAGTGAAGAAGTTTTCTTCTATTGGAATGTTTCCTAACTTGGCTCCTTAACCCTGGCACCCGTTCTTAAAAATTACTCCTAACATTTCTGTGATAATTAAATTAGGTTAGGTTTAATTTCGTCAGCGTTTTGCGTGTTTTACCTCACGATTTCCCTTTACCTCAAAGCCCTGCCCACTCTGTGCGATAAAAATAAAATTTTCAAGTGAAAATCGAAAAATATAAATTTCCGACGAAAATCCAATAAAGTGACCATTTTCGAATCTTTACCAAGTAAGGTTAGGTTAGGTTCGGTTATATTAGGTAATGTTAGATTAGGTAGGTTTAGTTGGTTGGTTTAGTTTGTTTTAATGTAAGTGTATGATACTGCAGGTACCATGGTGCTAAAGACTGCGATAATGGTCTTAACAATTATTAAAATGAATTATTCATGACATATTTCTGACAACAATGTAGGTTCTGGTCTAACCATGACTAAACTGATAATGACGATAAGCAAAACCACCCAACCAAATTCAACTTAACAATATCTCAAGATCTTTAGGTTTAGTTTAATTGGTTCGTTTTGTCTGCTGTCATTAAGGCCGCGCCCAAAAACACATCGTTGCCAAAAATATGCACTAATGACTGTTTGCACTTACGGTATGACTTAGTGGTACAGGTGCTGGTGGTGGGTGGTCAGGTCCTCAGTGACTCGAGAGACTTGTCATTCATGTTTTTTACTTCTCTTAAAGTGGGTTTGTGCCTATAATACCCTTGCCAGGTTAGTGTCCTCGTCAGTCAGTTCGAAGGCAGGGAAAAATTACTTCTCTTGTGAATGTGGATCACGTAAGCCTGGCGAGTTGTTAAGGTCAGTATGGATACAACATAGTGAGAGTTAAGCTTTTTGTAGGTATACAAGGTAATGTGACTAATACTACACTCGACCACCTTTACTTCCCCAACAGCAAAGTTAGGAAAACACATCCACAACTGGGTGAACTAACTCTGCTGTATGTGATTCTTACACTTCACAAGGCTTATTATCTAAGTCCTGGGTGTCCATGACATCAAACCCTGGAACAATTTTACTATTTCAAAGATACTTGATTTCTACAGTTGAATCAGTGAACCTCTAACTCATTTACCACTGAAGGCCATAGTTTGCACCACAACACTATTACCTGTAGCTTGTGTAACGTCTGGCTAGGACTCGGGGTTCAGTGATGGTGTGATAAATATTATAATTTATCCAGAAGCCTCGTGCAGCGTCGAGATCACCACCTTCACCAGCATTTAACATGCCATTAAGAGGCTTTGGCGTGTTAAGCTTCTTCAAATGTGCAATGATCCCTTGATTCATTGACTATAACATACCAGGGGCGTTAGGAGGTAGACACTGCGGGCTGATGTCATGGTCAGGTGAACTTTCTCTTACAGACTTGGTGCATTATCTTCCCTTAAAGAGCACCGCTTTGTCGGCAGTTTTTTATATACATCTTGTTATTTGGAATGCAACTGTTTCTGAACCGCTGATAGAAAACATTCCATTTATTTTGTACTGTTCATTTCTAATTAAAAGGACGAATGATTACTTCGCTCTACCCAAACAACCGAATCAGAGCCCAGACGACCATCCTTTTCCTAAGTTTTTCAACCATTTTTAGTCTAAACTCTACTGTATATCAGAGCACTGTCGCCTCTTCTTGGCGTTCTCATAAAAACTTTAATCCTTTTTAGTCACACGCTAAGGCACTGTTGTTCATGTTAACTTACACTTTAAATCCTTTCCCTAGTTGACAACAACACGTCCACCGGCAGCCATTTAAACTCGGCTTAAAAAGATCCCACTTTTCTAATATTAACGAACCGATATATAAGATAGTACTACGTAACAATATATAAATTCGTTAATTAATTTATAATAGCAGATATCACAACCGATTTAGGCTTTTATCTATTATGAAATAATACTAAATTAAAACAAAATGAAAGTTATTAATATGATGGCGGCTGGTCGGTAGTCAGTGGGCGGGGCTGAACACTCAAACTGAGTGGTGTAGGAAAAGACGAAATTTTTAGTAATTCTTTGGTGGCTTAACA
>NW_024720025.1:0-16522 GCF_018991925.1 Homarus americanus
ATCACTACATATAATATCATCCATCATCACTACATATAACACCATTCAACATCACTACATATAACACCACCCATCATCACTACATATAACATCATCCATCATCACTACATATAACTCTATCCATCATCACTACATATAACACCATCCAGCATCACTACATATAACACCAACCATCATCACTGCATATATCATCATGCATCATCACTATATATAACACCATTCATCATCACTACATATATTACCCTCCTATCATCACTACATATAACACCATCCATCATCACTACATATAACTCTATCCATCATCACTACATATAACACCATCCAGCATCACTACATATAACACCAACCATCATCACTACATATATCATCATGCATCATCACTATATATAACACCATTCATCATCACTACATATATTACCCTCCTATCATCACTACATATAACACCATCCATCATTACTACATATAACGCCATCCTTCATCACTACATATAACACCATCCATCATCATTACATATTATAACACCATCCATCATCTCTACAAACACCAGTCCTCAACACTATAGTGATAAACAGAGCTTCATTTTGTTGTCAATTTCTTTAAATTCCAACCTTATTAAACCGTAATTCTTTCTGTATGGTCAAATTTTGATTTGACCTCAGTGAGAGAGCTGTTAGTGTCAGTAAATCACAATGGTGTTCCGACGCACTGTAACAAAAGTTTCAAAGGTTGAGGTGAAGCCTTGCCAGGTGAAGGAGAAGGGCCCCGATCTAACAAACTGCAGACCACAAAGCACACTAAACCTCAAAACAACAAGAAGAAGAAGGAAACTACCACTTTCTGCCATGTACAAAAGGACCAGTACCTGCCATGGGGAGACTACATCTTCACTGGGAAAAAGACAAAGAACAACAAGAAGCGTTGACCCAACATTTCTGATATTTAAAAATAATAAAAAACATATTAATTGATTTGGTTTGTATTATTTATGCTTTTATTATTTTCAACTGTAAACGTGCTGTTTTGGGAATATATTTTGAGTTACATAATATTTAGGTACAGCAGTTTATTTCACTGTATATCCTTGTGTGAGTGTGTAGGTAGTGTGTGGATAGTGTGTGGGTACTATGGGTGTGTGGGCATTATGGAGAACTAGTCATGGCTAACTGTGACCCTATATATGGGTTACATCGGCCTTAACGCCCTTGTCTCAGCGCTATCTCATATATCCAAATTTCACATATTTGAAAGTATTAGATAACCAAAATATCTGGAAAATATTTAGTTAAAAATACAGATAATAAAACAAAATCGAAAACAGAAAGAAAAAACAATACCGGTGAAAGTGGAAATAAGGAGGAGGCAGAGCAGACGATACACAGGAAGACAGTAATCATCATCCCCGTGTGAACCAGCCAGAGAAGAACTCCTTCGCCTCACCGTCCACCCGCGTACGATCAGCTGAGTGAAGTTGCCTCGTGTTGCAGTAAACTTTATCTGTAAAAGGACAATTTACTTTTACTTTTATTGTTTATCTTACTGTTTATAACTGTTTATTTTATCTTACATAATGTACACTAAGTATGGGAGTGTACAGTAAGTTATACCGGATGGAAAGAAATTCACATTCGTCTTGCAAATATTAAAACATTACCCTAACAACAGTATTGTATAACAACACGAGCTAAAGTGATGTGTAAAAAGGTCGGTTGCAAAAAGAAATATTATTCTTTTAAGTCTTTTTCAGTTTGTTCAGTGTTAACAACATTATAGGTCATATTTCATGCAGTATGCATATACAATGTTTGCTGAAGGTTTAATACCTTTCTGTTTACTGATGATGTAAAACCCTCGTTAAAATACTTTAGAGTCGTTTACAAAATATTTGGTGCGTTTTCCGGAGCATTGTATATTTTTACAGCATGCGAGGCGGCAGGTACGTGGAGTTTTAAGAGCACTTCACGCTATAGCTCAGTTGGCCACGGATTAGCGAATTACGAACTGAAAATGTTTGGATCGTCATCTGTTTCGTGTAAGCTGTGTCGGACATTTTGTGCTACATTAAAGTCCAGCGATCTGTGGCAGCTGTCGGGCTCCTGCCTGACCACCCTTTGCCTAAGAAGAGCGATTGTCTGAAGGTGTTCGAGTTGTTACTCAATTGTGAAAAAGTGATAGTGAGTCCCATAGACATGGCTGCCAGTTAGGGACAGTGTGGATACGGCACACTACATAGCATGTCTTCGGAAAGTAAAGGAGGCCGTGTAGCCAAGACTGCACTCAACCGCCTTCACTTCCCCAATTACAGCTAGGTGGACTGAGAGCGCCTCGGGATTATCATATCTATAATGCCAGGCGGTAACACCATCCCCTTGACACCTCGGAGACTATACAGTACTGTGTTCGGGGCGTGTTTGTGGGTCTCTACTGCCGCCTCCCTATCGTTGAGTTGCTCCCCACTTACCGTAACCAGTCGAGGTCACTGTGGGAGGCCATGTATGGTACAGTACAGTACAGAGTCACGCCCCCCTCAACAACGTCCGCACCTCGCCTGCTGAATACAGTATTTGCAAATGTGACCATAAACCCCAACAATTGTAGCAAATTACAAGTCCCGGGATTTGCCCCTGGTATTAACACAGTGACAAGCGTCCCATTCCTGGTAAGTAGCAGGTGGCCGGAGGTAGTGCAATCCTCTCCCAGACTACACGGAGATGAGAGAGAGCTGGCTGACCATCATGGTAAGGACGCGTCACTATTTGGACCCCAGGGAGGCCATTATCGTAAGTTAAGTGAAAGGCATTTGGAATACTGGACGACTAGATGCTATATGAATTTCTTTACCCTAGTTTTCCCACCGATAATAATGAGTACAAGGGAGGTAGTCTCATCGGCGTTCATCAACACCATAGCCGTCTCAGTTACCTATTGCTCGTACAAGGTTTTTGAATGAAATAGTTTTACTAATATCAGGAACTTTCAAACTACTACAGGAAATAATATATATATATATATATATATATATATATATATATATATATATATATATATATATATATATATATATATATATATATATATATATATGCAAGTAAATCACTGTAGGTGCGCGTGATCTAGGTATATGCTGATAACCACAAGGAAAGAAGAAAACACGAAGTTCCCAAGCGCTTTCGTGTAATTCACATCTTCAGTCATTTATCACTCCTAATTTCCCCAGAGACCAACAACCTGCAGAAAAGGAATATAATTATAGCTTTTGTTTTTTATATTTTTCACCCGTGAGAATTAGTGCTACTGACCTGGTGATACCCTGAGTGTTGACGTCGGTGTTTATAAACGAATCATACTTGACCTTTCCCACCAATTATTATATACTAATAAGTATAATGTTCAAACATTTCCAATCCATAAGTTGTCGCTTTTTTTTTAATCTAAATACGGAAAAAGAGTGTACTTAAAATATATTGTTTTAATTTGAGCTGTCTCCCCCACACACACACATACACCAGGTATCATCATCATACAGAAACAAAATATGTATATAACTCGGTATGACAACTGCTTAATCTCGGGTTGAGAAAACGTTAACTGTGATTGTTATTGGAAATTCGATTGTAAACTGAACCTTCTGTTTCTTATGTGAGTCTTGGTGGAAATGTTGCCTCTCTCTCTCTCTCTCTCTCTCCAGTATAACAGTAGTATATAGCCAGGCACTAAGGCTCCCGTGTTTGTTGTGTTAAAAAAATTAAACGGTTGCAGTGACTTGTGACCCTCATAGCCTCTCCTGAAAAACAATAAACGTTCTCCTTTTACTGCAACACAACTACAGTTATTGTAGACATTTGAGGATAAATATATACACTATCAATTTCAGTTTCCTTTAGGATGATTTACGTTTAGTTACATATATTAGTAAACTTAAAGTATTTATATAAAGGCAATATATTTGATCTTTTAAAATAGTAAAGCTCAAAGTATATTGACGATAAATTGATCTTCTTTTGTGATAATTCAACTCCAAGTATTTATATAACTAATCCAATCTTCCTATAATTTTATTTTAGCCACACACACACATATATATATATATATGTACTCACCCCTGAAGATGTGAATTACACGAAAGCGCTTGGGAACTTCGTGTTTTCTTCTTTCCTTGTGGTTATCAGCATATACCTAGATCACGCGCACCTACAGTGATTTACTTGCATATATATATGTATATATATATATATATATATATATATATATATATATATATATATATATATATATATATATATATATATATATATATATATATATAAGTAAACAAAGTATATATCTACAAACAACTATAAGATGCTCTTAGATAATTCTTTTTTAGTCTCACATTTCAGTAAACTCATAAACAGTAAACTGAGAATCTTTAAACACACTCCCGCTGCACTATTTCTCGGCCACACGTAAACAAAGCAGTCCGTATTATAGAGAATTGGACACTATGTTACATAAAGTGTTTCTCCTTGGTGGTGAGGTGTATCTTCAACACTCTCAGATGGCTTAGATTTTTCTCAGTGATGCCCTTGAAAGGAGGAGAAACTACCGTGAGTCAAGTTCAAGCGTGAGGGACCAGCGCTGTGGTGGTGTGGAAGCTAGGATGGTCAGTGTTATGGGGTGGTGTGGTACCTAGAATGGTCAACGTTATGGTGGTGTGGTAGCTAGGATGGTCAACATTGTGGTGGTGTGGTGGAGGAGGTAGCTCTCTCTCGCTCTCTCTCTCAAAAGCAATATCAAGCGAGTTAACCATAATTCTTCAGTACCTCCGATGTGTCCCAGATTCCCCCGATAACTTATGTAAAGCTCACAGCATAATCTTACAAAGTGATGGTTTTTCTTACCAATATAATTCACGACTAACCAAAAGCAAATTTGGATATCTGGAAAGAAAGAGAAAAAGAGAAAGGAAGGAGAGAAAAAGAATAAGATTAGGTAAAGCTCAAGGGAATTTGTCTGCAGTTCGATGGTTCTTCTCATATTTCTGGAGAGAGAGAGAGAGAGAGAGGTGTTTGGTAATAACAGTAAATGACCTATCAACTTTTACGACCCACGACCATAATACGACCCACAACCCACGACCATAACCCACGTCATAAAGGTATAGATTAAGACTGGAGGCTACGAGGACAATGTACAGATGAACTTATTGATATAAGTGAAGAGCTTCGTCAAGGTGTGTGTGTGTCATCATCATCATCATCGTTATTATTATTATTATTATTATTATTATTATTATGATTATTATTGTTGTTGTTGTAGTTACTATTATTGTCATTACCATTATCATTATTATTATTATCATTATTGTTATTATAATTATCATTAGTAGCAGTATTATACCATACCCGTTATAATAAATGTTAACTGTATTAGATGTAAAAAAAATAATAATATGAACATTGTTAAACTCTATTTGCAGATTAGTTAATAATAATAAAGTAAACTCATTTTGGTGGTGTCAGCTGCACATTTTCATTATATAAGAGCACCAGTCATATGGTTATGGTTCTTGCATCTTAAATATCAACATTAAACAACACATTTTTTCCGAAAATATCACTGTGCTGGCGTGCCTTTATGACTAACACCGGGATACTGTTGTAATGAAAGTGTGGCAGGTGTTGTGTAGTGGTGGTGTTGAGTGGTAGTAGTGGTGGCGGTGTGTGGTGGTGGTGTGTGGTAATAGGTGCTGAGTTAAGTGTGGTGGTGGTGGTGAGATAGGTGTTGTGTGGTGGGATGATCCTCACTTGTAATCTTCCTCCACCAACAACTCACAACTCTCACTACCTGTTCTCGTGAGTTTTATCTCCGAATAATTTACAACTTTATCCAATTGGTTTATCTAAATTTGTGTGAAAAATTTAACACATTACAGGAATTACCGAGAAAAAGGGAAATATCAGAGATTTACTTGGAATTAGTCGCTAATCCTCCCAACAACACAAAAAAAATTACAGGGATTTTTTTTTCTATTTCTGGCCGGGATTAATCAACCTAATCCTCGCCTTTTCTGCTCGGGTGGATTTTTTTCGCGAAAGAGTATTTTTTTTTAAGTGCATTGTATCGTCCGCAGTTATAAAAATTTGACTACCTGTGTTAATTCTAAATGCTACAGTTAACATTATATTACACAGTGTGTTAGGTTAGGTTAGGTTCTATCTAATCTGACCAGCCGGATACACAGCTCGAACAAACTAAAGCAAATAACACTTTATAAACACTACAATACCACCACAAGTAAACACTACAATACCACCATAAGTAAACAATACAATACCACCATAAGTAAACACTACAATACCACCACAAGTAAACACTACAATACCACCATAAGTAAACAATGCAATACCACCATAAGTAAACACTACAATACCACCACAAGTAAACACCACAATACCACCATAGGTAAACACTACAATACCACCATAAGTAAACACTACAATACCACCACAAGCAAACACTACAATACCACCATAAGTAAACACTACAATACCACCATAAGTAAACACTACAATACCACCATAAGTAAACACTGCAATACCACCATAGGTAAACACTACAATACCACCATAAGTAAACACTACAATACCACCATAAGTAAACACTACAATACCACCATAAGTAAACACTACAATACCACCACAAGCAAACAATACAATACCACCATAAGTAAACACTATAATACCACCATAAGTAAACAATACAATACCACCACAAGCAAACACTACAATACCACCATAAGTAAACACTACAATACCACCATAAGTAAACACTACAATACCACCATAAGTAAGCACTATAATACCACCATAAGTAAACACTACAATACCACCATAAGTAAACACTACAATACCACCATAAGTAAACACTACAATACCACCACAAGCAAACACTACAATACCACCATAAGTAAACACTACAATACCACCACAAGCAAACACTACAATACCACCATAAGTAAACACTACAATACCACCATAAGTAAACACTACAATACCACCATAAGTAAACACTACAATACCACCACAAGTAAACACTACAATACCACCATAAGTAAACACTACAATACCACCATAAGTAAACACTGCAATACCACCACAAGCAAACACAACAATACCACCATAAGTAAACACTACAATACCACCATAAGTAAACACTACAATACCACCATATGTAAACACTACAATACCACCACAAGTAAACACTACAATACCACCATAAGTAAACAATACAATATCACCATAAGTAAACACTACAATACCACCATAAACACTACAATACCACCATAAGTAAGCACTACAATACCACCATAAGTAAACACTACAATACCACCATAAGTAAACACTACAATACCACCATAAGTAAACACTACAATACCACCATAAGTAAACACTACACTACCACCATAAGTAAACAATACAATACCACCACAAGTAAACACTACAATACCACCATAAGTAAACACTACAATACCACCACACGTAAACACTACAATACTACCATAAGTAAACACTACAATACTACCATAAGTAAACACTACAATACCACCATAAGTAAACTCTACAATACCACCATAAGTAAACACTACAATACCACCATAAGTAAACACTACAATACCACCATAAGTAAACAATACAATACCACCACAAGTAAACACTACAATACCACCATAAGTAAACACTACAATACCACCATAAGTAAACACTACAATACCATCACAAGTAAACACTACAATACTACCATAAGTAAACACTACAATACCACCATAAGTAAACACTACAATACCACCATGAGTAAGCACTACAATACCACCATAAGTAAACACTACAATACCACCATAAATAACAGTAATGGTGTACCACCTTCTCACACCTGCACTGATTTACTATTTTTTCTTATAGCCTTTCATGTTTTTGATCTCTTTGCCTTTAAGTTTACCTGTGAGAGTCGTGGCCTCTCCTTTACGCCTCCCAGAGGACCAATACACCAGCTCTCGTGCGTTAGACCCCGGGGCAACTAGTCCTCCCTCGCCTGTTATTATAATTAGCTCCTTCAACCCATTGCTGGGTATTGTTTCCTCTTTATGATCTTGATAAAATATAAACAAGCCATTATTAAAGACAAATTATTAATGCATTTATGAAGGTTAATTGTCTTACGTGATAAAAGGTCAGTTGTTGATATCATTTAGGTTGGCCGGTGTCTGGTGAGGGAGGTTAGATTTTTTTTTTAATTATCTGGAAAATATATGACGCGAATAACTTGATCCAGTAAAAGTCGAGAAGAAAATGACGGAAAAGTTAATTAAACTCCACACGATAATCGTAACTTGATTAAATAAGCATCTGGGTGAAAATTACTGAAGGGTTAATTAAATTTAAATGGTAAGCTTCAAGGATGTTAAATGGACATTGTTGCTGATGGAAACTGATCACTTCTCTCACTAGGAATCGAGGAGTCCTGGACAATTGTTAAGCAAATATACATGATAATTAACGTACCATTAGTGATGACTTATGACAATACAAACTCATGCATCATTTATATTACCTTCAATTGGGGGTAATTAAGCTAATGTCAACATAATGTGTAGAGGGACTGTGAAATTACCGTCAAATGTTATTGTGTTTTGTGGTAATTGTGAGTTAAAACAAACAATAAATCTGACAAATTACACAGTCTGGTGGTTGTCGCTCTTGCTTTCCTATGGTATAAAATACAACATTAACTCATTAATTAAAGCAACATATATCATTATGTGATAACTTTCCTTGATGTGTGGCTCTCTGGCGTCAGTGTGTGTCGTGTCTTTTCTTCAGCGGTATATAAACATCCCTGGAGACCCCCCCCCAAGTCACCTCATACAAAGTGAAGATAACGAGATGATCACCGGGAAGAAAATTATAAGAAGAACAGCAATAAAAATGACACGTAGTAATTAGGAGAAAGACAAATAAAAGAGAATAAAAGAGGAATATAAACAAGGAACTTCTCGTGCAGGTTGAAACACTCACAAGAAAAAGTTGTATCATTATCATCAGAAACGTATTTGAGCTCTTTACCACTACCAACTGTGAGAGAGAGAGATTTAAAACCATATCTCACTGTAAGGCGCCACAAAAGCCAAATAAGCACACAAAAGGAGGTTGATGAAACAGTCCAGACATGCTGCCAGATCCCTATAGATCCATACCAATTAAGACTGTCAACCTAACCTAAAGTAAACTAAACTAACCTAAACTAACCTAATTTTAAGACATTTATCACCAATATAGAACAAGAAAACCGTCATGATAATATATATGGCAGTGTACTCGTCCAGTTCTTCATAAAATACCACGATAAAGAAGAATAGACACAACAGCCAACAGCAGCAGTTATCACCACAAACACCAGCATCAACAATAACAACAAAACTATCAATAACCGCATCAACAACACTAAAATAATAATGGTTGCTCTTCGTGTTACCGAGGATGGCCGACCCAAGGACCAACTAGGCGTGAATCTGTTAAAGGTGTAGAAGCTGTCGCCAACACAACAACCACACCCTGAGTTAACGAGCTGCATGATTCAGTGTCAAGGAATAGTCCAAGAAGACCGGACAATTCGCCAACTGCACTGGCTCACCATTACCCTGGAACACGATCCGCAAATCGATTAACATCCAGGTTCCCAATTACTGCTGGGTAGACAGAGGCAAATGGCTTAAAGACACTTGCCCATAATTTCACCCTGCCCGGGAATCGAACCCGGCTCCGCTCGCTTACCAGACGAGCATGCTGATCATTATTACACCACAGTAACAGCGGCAACAGTAACAATATTAACAGCAGCACTTACCAGGTGCGTCACACAGATCCTACCTGAGATCTATTACTGACCCAGGTCTGAGGTGAGGGCTGAGAGGGAGGAGTGAGAGTTAGGGTGAGGGAGAGGGCCGAGGATAAAAGTTGAGAGGGAGGGGTGAGAGTTAGGGTGAGAGGAGCGGGGTGAAGGGTGAGGATGAGGGCTAAGGGTGAGAGCTGAAGGACAGAGCCGAGGTCAAGAAAAAAAGAAAAAAATACTCGTTCTAGGTTAATAACTTCTTTGACCACGTCTCTCTCTCACCCTCTCTCTCAAGCCGTCTTTGTTCACTCTGGTTCATTTCAGATAATGACCTCAGCCGTTCCCACAACTACCCAAGCCTCACCTTGACCCGAGTTACCCTTTGACCCCAGAAGTCCCTGAGCCCCGACCCCCCCCCCCTCCCCCGTTACGCTGACCAGACCTACCCCCTAATCCTTGGTCTCTCGGGTCATCCTAACTTGGTCAATTTCCGCAGCAGCCGTGAACTCTCGAGTAACTCAGAGTTTAAGTGAGAATCTCATTTAACTTCTGCCTCGATCTTCATCAACTGGTCCCCACACACGCGACCAAACACACACCACGCTTATGTTGTAATCCTTGCTGTATTTCCAGTTAATTCCGTTTTACAACATTTTTATCATTATATTCCCCTAAGGAAACATCACTGGCGTACTAACAGATTTAAGACGAACTGTATTAACACGGCAAACAGTATTAAAACATTACGATGTGGTGACCTTCATGATGTCACGTGACTGCTGCCGCCAACCACTAAATTAGAAAATAAATCTGCCATAAACCGACGTAAGAGGCAATAAACCTATTCCATGCAGAGAGGAATGTGTTTTATGTCTTAAATTCAACCCATAAAGTCATAAACCAAACATTAAAGAGAAATAATTTATATACCTAATTTCTCTCTTCGTTTGTTATTGTTCCTTAATATTATTGTCATCATTATAATAAGCCAATCAACTTCAAAGTCGCCATTAGTAATGTTCTGATATAGTCTGGCTTCAGGTAGTACTAGTCAACATATACTGAGACAAGAGTCACCACGGTTGTAGGTCACCTGAGAGTATTACACATGGGATGGTTTTGGTGATTCTTACTCAGTGTGGCAGCCAAGGTGTTGTACTATAAGAGTCACTGGTTCCCTCACACGGGCCGTCCCAAACTGAACCACCCAAACCCTCACCTCCTTGTCTACCAGAGACTTGGTATACTGAACTCTATTTCTTATAAGATCCATTCTAAGCTTTATTCATACTCTACCTGCAACTTTACCACAGATCTATTTACTCTTGATTAAACCATTTCACAAACAGGGAGGTACTACCATCTGGGAAGATATTGGAAGCATAATGTGTTGTCGAATGGTAGACCCTGCTGCCATATGGCATCACAAAAATTGTGACCAAGTCTCAGGTTGCTGATCTGACTTTCTGCCTCATTTACACACAATTGCAGGGTCTTAATTGTTACTCTTACTATTAACAACACAACATACATATATAATTTCTCACTATTGATATTTTAATTTTTTTGTTTTTGAATTTATTCATGGCTCTTTATTATTACAGGGGGTATTATTATTATTATTATTATTTATAATTTTTATAGACTTTTATTATTACTGTATGTGTATTTTCTTTTATTATAATTTTTTTTTTAAATATTGTTATTAATTTTATTATTATTATTATTATTATTATTATTATTATTATTATTATTATTATTATTATTATTATTATTTTCTTTTATTATAATTGTTATTTATTAAATATATTTATATTAATTTTATTACTATTATTATTATTATTACCATTATCATCATCATTGGCATAATTATTATTATTATTATTATTGTTTTATTATATTTTCGCCCCCCGGGCCTTGATGTGGGTCATTACAAATGACCCATGCCCGGGTGGGCTAATGCCCTTAAAGAAAGAATCCTTAAAGAAACTTCATATAGGATTTTTTTTTATTCTGTATCTCTATAAATAAACCTGAATCGCCTCCCTGGATCAACCTGTCTGGCTTGAGGATAATTGAACTCATACAGGCTTCCAACACACACTGCAAACCTCAACAAAAGCGAGAGAGCTATTACATATAAGTCATCACCTGTTTAAATGTAAGGTATAAACCTATCTCTTGTTACACAATTATGCATATTAGTCATCTTTCTTATCCTGGATATACACGATAATGCTTCTATAAACTCTCTTGGTCATAAACATACATACACATTACATATCTATACATTCATACACACTCAAACATACATACACATTACATATCTATACATTCATACACACTCAAACATATATACACATTACATATCTATACATTCATACACACTCAAACCTATTTACACATTACATATCTATACATTCATACACACTCAAACCTATTTACACATTACATATCTATACAATTATACACTATTCAATGTCCACATTCTACATTTATACACACACTATACATTCATACACCCAAACACATATACTTTAACCCACACGAGGAAATACCCCTCACCAAGACACACAATACACTTCCTCGCTCAATACACAAGATTCTTCCATATCCCCGCCTAGGAAGCCTCGGCTCAGGAAGTCGTTTCGTGAAAAAATATAAACAGAACCACAAGAAAAACGAGATCCTCTACTCACTAGCCAAGGAGCCTTTATTTTCTTATTGCTATTATTCATACCAGGAAAATATGTGGAAATAATGGTACGTGTGTGTGTGTGTATGTGTGTGTGTGTGTGTGTGTGTGTGTGTGTGTGTGTGTGTCTGTGTGTGTGTATGTTGTTCAACTCTCACCCTCGGTACCTGAAACCTATACAATATACAATTCAGGAAACGACGATATTTTTCTGAGAGGTTTTGTGGAAGAACTGTAAAGGACCTGGAGAGAGAGAGAGAGAGAGAGAGAGCTCAAGGGCGTGGAAAACCGTTGAGTAGCATCACAAAAATCTGCAAAGAAAACCGGAACGAAAGCAAAGGACCTGAGAGGGGAACTAAGAGAAAGTAAAGATGCAGGCAACATAGAAAGGATGAAAAGAAAGCTACAAATGATGATCAACTCAGGTTATCTCAGGTAACTGGAAAACTTGACCAAAAATGATCACTTGATCAACATATCTTATGAGGCAGAAAGTGGTATTGTATATAATATTTATGAGAATAATTGTATTCTTGCTTATTCCCTTCTTCTTTCTCTTAATTATCTGGTCTTTCTTCTCTGTCACAACTACAGTATTTGAGTCAGTAAGTCAGGGTGTTCCGCCTGGCACTCTCCCATCCCCCTCCAACAACGTCATTAAATACAAATAAGGGACCACCTTCATGTGATGGTACAGTGTAAGAACCTCCCTCTCCTTCTCCCTCCCTCCCTCTCTCTCCCTCCTTCTCCCTCCCTCTCCTTCTCCCTCTCTCTCCCTCCTTCTCCCTCCCTCTCCTTCTTCCTCCCTCCCTCTCCTTCTCCCACACAATAATACGGTGTGTGTGCAGGTGAGACAAGGTGGATACAGTCTCTCTCACACAATATAAGTCATCATCCTTCAATATTTCCTACCTGTAGTCTACCTTAATGTATATAATTGCCGTAAATATTTAACATCATAAGCCACGCCTATGTTGTTTTGCCCATGAGGTAAATAAATAAATCAAACTTCTTGTCGGATGTTCCTAAAATGCTTCTCTTATGTAACGCAGTCATAATAATTCTCCAAGATGTGACGCAGTAGTTGTATAATTCTCCAAGATGTGAAGCAGTAGTTGTATAATTCTCCAAGATGTGAAGCAGTACATGTATAATTCTCCAAGATGTGACGCAGTAATTGTATAATTCTCCAAGATGTGAAGCAGTACATGTATAATTCATTAAATACTGCCACCAACTCTAGACACACTGAACAACACCAGACAACCTAACCTAACACGGGGTTGCACATGTAAATGGCGGTGTTCAGGGGTCGCTCTGTCATGAACAGGTGTTATCGAGTGTTGACAGAACGACGTCAGGAAAAAGTAAATGGAGCATGTTGCATGAAGTTGCATTCTATTTGCATTTTCTTGTGTGTGTACGTAAAACAGGGTGATATGCTTTTGTGATGATCCCGAATCTTGATAAAGTTGGGTACACAAACTGGCATAATTGAATCAAGAATTAAGGCGATGTCATTATATTCATCGTACATCACACATTAATTATGCATCAACTTTAGTATTATAGTAAAAGTCAGTTAACATTCAAAGTTGTGGGACACTCACAGTGTGGAAGTAAACACTAGACCATCACTCACTCATAGTGAGGCGCCGCCCATGTGCTTGTTCACACATTACCGCGGCAGCTGAGCTTCCCGGTGGTACACGTTCTCCAGCACGACACAAGACCGTGCACATACATAAGAGATATCCTCAAGTGTCATGTTGACTACATCTTAGCCAGCACCATGCAAAATACGTGTGTAAAATATTCATATGACGTTGGTGAGAAACTAAAGCATTGTTCTCGAGGGAGACACAGACTGACTGTGGGAATTTTCCGCCTTGTAAAACCTTTGAGAACAGAGCTTAGCGAGTGAGGAGGGTTGTCTCAGTGGAGGCCTGTGTAGCAGGCGTCAGCCACTCTAGGTGGGCTGGGCTCTAGAGTGCACGGTGGCTCATGGTGAAACACACACTAGAGTAATTTGCACCTCTAGAGTGCCTTTTACCACCAGGTGAGATGCACTCTAGAGTGTTTTTCACCATAGTAGAGTGCATCTCACCTGACGGTAAAATGAACTGTAATGAAAAATCCAGAACTCATTATTCTCATTTCTGAGCATTAAAATTTTATTTAAGTATAATGTACATAATGCTAGTGAATGAGAAAAAAATGATGATTTATTATTTTAATGGATATTGAAACTGGCGGCATTATGAAGGATTACTTAGAAAAGGAAAATACAGAAAGTATGAATTAAGCTTCCATATTGCACTTGACTCACGTCTGAGTCACGTCACGTCCGGTGTCTAGGTGCAAATTACTCTAGAGTCTAGTGTGTGTTTCACCATGAGGCACCGTGCACTCTAGAGCTCAGCCCACATAGAGTGGTTGACGCCTGCTACACTTCACCTTAACTAGCCCCAAATATACTCAGTTGGGCGAAGTATTTGTCACTAGTGCACTTCACTCTCTTGACGATTATGAAGTTCTCTTTGTCTTGTCTGCTGGCGTTTGTTTTACTCCCAGGAGGAATGTGTCCTCAAGATGGTAATGAAGACACCATGTTTATTGTACAACAGTCAGTGTGTGTGTGTGTGTGTGCTTTAGAACAACCCGACTATCAAAAAAGTTCTCCCGTACTGCAAGTCTATAACCAGGACCCATGTCATCTTCAGCATAACTTTATCATTGATGCATAAATACAGGAAGATTCATAAATAAAAACTGTATAAACTTGTATAATATTTTATGAATCTCAGTAAAGTTTATGTGTGGATTTTTTTAGGGTTATTTACAACAAAAAATTATCGCCAAATTAAGAGCAGAACAAAACTACATTATAATAAATTACAATACTGCAAAAGCAATGAACGTCTTCGCTTTTAGAATTAAGTTTTGTAAAGCAATATAAACTTAGGCCAGTCAACTGTCCATTACAACTGTAAACATTGAGAGTTAAGATCATTAAGAAGTATAAAGTTGGGCGAGGCAGCTGTTATTACACATTTTATCATGAAGAGTTAAGCTGCATGAAGAGGTATAAACTGTGTCCAAGTAGATGTTCTTACAACGTCAACACTGAGGGCTGAGCTGCTCGAAACATAAATGCAAAAATAAACATAGGTCAGGCTGCTGTTCACTACAAATGTCATCATTAAGAGATATCTTGCATGAAACAAAGTAAACTGGGACCAGGGAACCATTCAATACAAATGCAACACGCTGCCTTGGTGTTCTACATTAGCATAAATCGAGGTAGAATGTGTATATTGCAACTGAATGTTAAATCTGGGTGAATAGACAACGGTATTGAGTTTCAGGTGCAGGCAAATTGCATGATACATCAGTGCTGTTTAGTCCGAGAGCTTGAGGGAGTGTGTGTGTGTGTGTGTGTTATAGCAGCTCTAAGAGGTGAACTGTAATGTATACATCAGCCGCCTCAGGTGATGTGAATTGTAGGAACCTTATAAATATTCTAACAATAAAATGAAAATCAAGGCAAAATTCTATCTATCGCAGTAATACATAATAAAATAAACAATTACCGATCATTAAGCAACATACCAATATAAAGCTGTAGAGTAAAAACAGACCTCACGTACACTGTTATAGTACTGTACTACTGTAACATGTGGCGAGAAAGACCTAATACATTCTACTATGATCAGACAATGGTAACAGCAGCGAGGTGTTTGATAGACTGCGAGTAATGTCAACAAATACACACACACACAGACTCTCTTGATCAAAGGACAGATTCTTTACACTGTTAAACAATTAGAGGCTTCAGTCTCACGTGTTAAATTATGGATTATACTGAACAAAAATATCCCCTTAACCGTGCTGTAGTGGTCCGATACAACCAATAAAATATATACCGAACAAAAACGAATATCTTGTTCCAGTATCCTGTAC
>NW_024720026.1:0-11237 GCF_018991925.1 Homarus americanus
GTTTATTATGTGAGGGTCATACATGTGTACCGTTTATTATGTGAGACTCATACAGGTGTACCGTTTATTATGTGAGGGTCATACAAGTGTACCGTTTACTATGCGAGAGTCATACAGGTGTACCGTTTACTATGCGAGAGTCATACAGGTGTACCGTTTACTATGTGAAGGTCACACAGGTGTACCGTTTATTATGTGAGACTCATACAGGTGTACCGTTTATTATGTGAGACTCATACAGGTGTACCGTTTATTATGTGAGGGTCATACAGGTGTACCGTTTATTATGTGAGGGTCATACAGGTGTACCGTTTACTATGTGAGGGTCATACAGGTGTACCGTTTACTATGTGAGGGTCATACAGGTGTACCGTTTATTATGTGAGGTTCATACAGGTGTACCGTTTATTATGTGAGGTTCATACAGGTGTACCGTTTGTTATGTGTGGGTCATACAGGTGTACCGTTTATTATGTGAGGTTCATACAGGTGTACCGTTTGTTATGTGAGGGTCATACAGGTGTACCGTTTATTATGTGAGGGTCATACAGGTGTACCGTTTATTATGTGAGGTTCATACAGGTGTACCGTTTGTTATGCGAGGGTCATACAGGTGTACCGTATATTATGTGAGGGTCATACAGGTGTACCGTTTACTATGTGAGGGTCATACAGGTGTACCGTTTACTATGCGAGGGTCATACAGGTGTACCGTTTATTATGGCAGGGGTTTCGCCACAGGTGTACCGTTTATTATGTGAGGTTCATAAGGTGTACCGTTTGTTATGTGAGGGTCATACAGGTGTACCGTTTATTATGTAGTTCATACAGGTGTACGTTTTGTATGTGAGGGTCATACGGTGTACCGTTTATTATGTGAGAATCATACAGGTGTACCGTTTATTATGTGTGACTCATACAGGTATACCGTTTATTATGTGAGGGTCATACAGGTGTACTGTTTACTATGTGAGGGTCATACAGGTGTACCGTTTATTATGTGAGGGTCATACAGGTGTACCGTTTATTATGTGAGAATCATACAGGTGTACCGTTTATTATGTGTGACTCATACAGGTATACCGTTTATTATGTGAGGGTCATACAGGTGTACTGTTTACTATGTGAGGGTCATACAGGTGTACCGTTTATTATGTGAGGGTCATTCAGGTGTACCGTTTATTATGTGAGAATCATACAGGTGTACCGTTTATTATGTGTGACTCATACAGGTATACCGTTTATTATGTGAGGGTCATACAGGTGTACTGTTTACTATGTGAGGGTCATACAGGTGTACCGTTTATTATGTGAGGGTCGTACAGGTGTACTGTTTACTATGTGAGGGTCATATAGGTGTACCGTTTATTATGTGAGGGTCATACAGGTGTACCGTTTATTATGTGAGGTTCATACAGGTGTACCGTTTATTATGTGAGGGTCATACAGGTGTACCGTTTATTATGTGAGGTTCATACAGGTGTACCGTTTGTTATGAGAGTAGAGTTAAACATATATACTGTATATTGATCTCATTCCCTTAATTCTGTGTTGTATAAGATCCTGTGGTTAAATACTAGAGGTGAGTGGAGACAAACGACCACTGAACCCCACAGCGGGACGACCAGGGCGCCAGTAGCTGTCTGTATATTTGGCCCCAAACTTGTCAACTAATATTGGAATATATAAAAACCACGTTATTCTGTGTTCAGTGGTAGGAGGGCCCGGCGCGGCGTCACGGTACAAGACCTGCACAACACACATATAAATTCTGCCTTCCTCCCCGTTGGTTCCGAAAATAAAAAGTGACGATTTCTTTTGTGGAACAACACCAAGAAGACGTCAGGAAGTCATATTGCAATATATGAGTATAATGTCGGTGAGTGTGTGGGAAGGTTGTGGTGGTGATGGTGGCGGTGATGTTGGTGGCGGTGGTGGTGATGATGGTGGGGATGGTGGTGGTGATGGTGGCGGTGATGTTGGTGGCGGTGGGGATGATGACTTGATGGGGTGAGGTGGGTGGGTGGGTGTGTGTGGAAATCAACACACCACCATCTCCACAAAAACATTGACCGCGGCCGAACACACACACACACACACACACACACACACACACACACACACACACACAAGAAAATGCAAATAGAATGCAACTTCATACAACATGCTCCATTTACTTTTTCCTGACGTCGTTCTGTCAACACTCGATAACACCTGTTCATGACAGCGCGACCCCTGAACACCGCCATTTACATGTGCAACCCCGTGTTAGGTTAGGTTGTCTGGTGTTGTTCAGTGTGTCTAGAGTTGGTGGCAGTATTTAATGAATTATACATGTACTGCTTCACATCTTAGAGAATTATACAACTACTGCGTCACATCTTGGAGAATTATACATGTACTGCGTCACATCTTGGAGGATTATTATGACGGCGTTACATAAGAGAAGCATTTTAGGAACATCCGACCAGAAGTTTGATTTATTTACTTACCTCATGGGCAAAACAACATAGGCGTGGCTTATGATGTTAAATATTTAAGGCAATTATATACATTAAGGTAGACTACAGGTAGGAAATATATATTGAAGGATGATGACTTATATTGTGTGAGAGAGACTGTATCCACCTTGTCTCACCTGCACACACACCGTATTATTGTGTGGGAGAAGGAGAGGGAGGGAGGGAGAAGGAGAGGGAGGGAGAAGGAGGGAGAGGAGGGAGAAAGAGGGAGAAGGAGAGGGAGGGAGAAGGAGGGAGAGAGAGGGAGGGAGGGAGAAGGAGAGGGAGGTTCTTACACTGTACCATCACATGAAGGTGGTCCTTTATTTGTATTTAATGACGTTGTTGGAGGGGGATGGGAGAGTGCCAGGCGGAACACCCTGACTCAAATACTGTAGTTGTGACAGAGAAGAAAGACCAGATAATTAAGAGAAAGAAGAAGGGAATAAGCAAGAATACAATTATTCTCATAAATATTACATACAATACCACTTTCTGCCTCATAAGATATGTTGATCAAGTGATCATTTGTGGTCAAGTTTTCCAGTTACCTGAGATAATCTGAGTTGATCATCATTTGTAGCTTTCTTTTCATCCTTTCTATGTTGCCTGCATCTTTACTTTCTCTTAGTTCCCCTCTCAGGTCCTTTGCTTTCTTTCCGGTTTTCTTTGCAGATTTTTGTGATGCTACTCAGCGGTTTTCCACGCCCTTGAGCTCTCTCTCTCTCTCTCTCTCTCTCTCTCTCTCTCTCTTTCCAGGTCCTTTACAGTTCTTCCACAAAACCTCTCAGAAAAATATCGTCGTTTCCTGAATTGTATATTGTATAGGTTTCAGGTACCGAGGGTGAGAGTTGAACAACACACACACACACACACACACACGCACACACACACATACACACACACACACACACACGCACACACACACACACACACACACACACACACACACACACACACACACACACACACATACACACACACACACGTACCATTATTTCCACATATTTTCGTTGTATGAATATTAGCAATAAGAAAATAAAGGCTCCTCGGCTAGTGGGTAGAGGATCTCGTTTTTCTTGTGGTTCTGTTTATATTTTTTCACGAAACGACTTCCTGAGCCGAGGCTTCCTAGGCGGGGATATGGAAGAATCTTGTGTATTGAGCGAGGAAGTGTATTGTGTGTCTTGGTGAGGGGTATTTCCTCGTGTGGGTTAAAGTATATGTGTTTGGGTGTATGAATGTATAGTGTGTGTATAAATGTAGAATGTGGACATTGAATAGTGTATAATTGTATAGATATGTAATGTGTAAATAGGTTTGAGTGTGTATGAATGTATAGATATGTAATGTGTAAATAGGTTTGAGTGTGTATGAATGTATAGATATGTAATGTGTATGTATGTTTGATAGGTTTGAGTGTGTATGAATGTATAGATATGTAATGTGTATGTATGTTTGAGTGTGTATGAATGTATAGATATGTAATGTGTATGTATGTTTGAGTGTGTATGAATGTATAGATATGTAATGTGTATATATGTTTGAGTGTGTATGAATGTATAGATATGTAATGTGTATATATGTTTGAGTGTGTATGAATGTATAGATATGTAATGTGTATGTATGTTTGAGTGTGTATGAATGTATAGATATGTAATGTGTATGTATGTTTGAGTGTGTATGAATGTATAGATATGTAATGTGTATGTATGTTTGAGTGTGTATGAATGTATAGATATGTAATGTGTATGTATGTTTGAGTGTGTATGAATGTATAGATATGTAATGTGTAAATAGGTTTGAGTGTGTATGAATGTATAGATATGTAATGTGTATGTATGTTTGAGTGTGTATGAATGTATAGATATGTAATGTGTATGTATGTTTGAGTGTGTATGAATGTATAGATATGTAATGTGTATGTATGTTTGAGTGTGTATGAATGTATAGATATGTAATGTGTATGTATGTTTGAGTGTGTATGAATGTATAGATATGTAATGTGTATGTATGTTTGAGTGTGTATGAATGTATAGATATGTAATGTGTATGTATGTTTGAGTGTGTATGAATGTATAGATATGTAATGTGTATGTATGTTTGAGTGTGTATGAATGTATAGATATGTAATGTGTATGTATGTTTGAGTGTGTATGAATGTATAGATATGTAATGTGTATGTATGTTTGAGTGTGTATGAATGTATAGATATGTAATGTGTATGTATGTTTGAGTGTGTATGAATGTATAGATATGAATGTATAGATATGTAATGTATGTATGTTTGAGTGTGTATGAATGTATAGATATGTAATGTGTATATATGTTTGAGTGTGTATGAATGTATAGATATGTAATGTGTAAATAGGTTTGAGTGTGTATGAATGTATAGATATGTAATGTGTATGTATGTTTGAGTGTGTATGAATGTATAGATATGTAATGTGTATGTATGTTTGAGTGTGTATGAATGTATGGATATGTAATGTGTAAATAGGTTTGAGTGTGTATGAATGTATAGATATGTAATGTGTATATATGTTTGAGTGTGTATGAATGTATAGATATGTAATGTGTATGTATGTTTGAGTGTGTATGAATGTATAGATATGTAATGTGTATGTATGTTTGAGTGTGTATGAATGTATGGATATGTAATGTGTAAATAGGTTTGAGTGTGTATGAATGTATAGATATGTAATGTGTATGTATGTTTGAGTGTGTATGAATGTATAGATATGTAATGTGTATGTATGTTTGAGTGTGTATGAATGTATAGATATGTAATGTGTAAATAGGTTTGAGTGTGTATGAATGTATAGATATGTAATGTGTAAATAGGTTTGAGTGTGTATGAATGTATAGATATGTAGTGTGTATGTATGTTTGAGTGTGTATGAATGTATAGATATGTAATGTGTATGTATGTTTGAGTGTGTATGAATGTATAGATATGTAATGTGTAAATAGGTTTGAGTGTGTATGAATGTATAGATATGTAATGTGTATGTATGTTTATGACCAAGAGAGTTTATAGAAGCATTATCGTGTATATCCAGGATAAGAAAGATGACTAATATGCATAATTGTGTAACAAGAGATAGGTTTATACCTTACATTTAAACAGGTGATGACTTATATGTAATAGCTCTCTCGCTTTTGTTGAGGTTTGCAGTGTGTGTTGGAAGCCTGTATGAGTTCAATTATCCTCAAGCCAGACAGGTTGATCCAGGGAGGCGATTCAGGTTTATTTATAGAGATACAGAATAAAAAAAAATCCTATATGAAGTTTCTTTAAGGATTCTTTCTTTAAGGGCATTAGCCCACCCGGGCACGGGTCATTTTTAATGACCCACATCAAGGCCCGGGGGGCGAAAATATAATAAAACAATAATAATAATAATAATTATGCCAATGATGATGATAATGGTAATAATAATAATAATAGTAATAAAATTAATATAAATATATTTAATAAATAACAATTATAATAAAAGAAAATAATAATAATAATAATAATAATAATAATAATAATAATAATAATAAAATTAATAACAATATTTAAAAAAAAAGATTATAATAAAAGAAAATACACATACAGTAATAATAAAAGTATAAAAATTATAAATAATAATAATGATAATAATACCCCCTGTAATAATAAAGAGCCATGAATAAATTCAAAAACAAAAAAATTAAAATATCAATAGTGAGAAATGATATATGTATGTTGTGTTGTTAATAGTAAGAGAAACAATTGAGACCCTGCAATTGTGTGTAAATGAGGCAGAAAGTCAGATCAGCAACCTGGGACTTGGTCACAATTTTTGTGATGCCATATGGCAGCAGGGTCTACCATTAAACAACACATTATGCTTCCAATATCTTCCCAGGCGGTAGTACCTCCCTGTTTGTGAAATGGTTTAATCAAGAGTAAATAGATCTGTGTAAAGTTGCAGGTAGAGTGAGAATAAAGCTTAGAATGGATCTTATAGGAAATAAGAGTTCAGTATACCAAGTCTCTGGTAGACAAGGAGGTGAGGGTTTGGGTGGTTCAGTTTGGGACGGCCCGTGTGAGGGAACCAGTGACTCTTATAGTACAACACCTTGGCTGCCAAGAATCACCAAAACCATCCCATGTGTAATACTCTCAGGTGACCTACAACCATGGTGACTCTTGTCTCAGTATATGTTGACTAGTACTACCTGAAGCCAGACTATATCACAACATTACTAATGGCCACTTTGAAGTTGATTGGCTTATTATAATGATGACAATAATATTAAGGAACAATAACAAACGAAGAGAGAAATTAGGTATATAAATTATTTCTCTTTAATGTTTGGTTTATGGGTTGAATTTAAGACATAAAACACATTCCTCTCTGCATGGAATAGGTTTATTGCCTCTTACGTCGGTTTATGGCAGATTTATTTACTAATTTAGTGGTTGGCGGCAGCAGTCACGTGACACCATGAAGGTCATCACATCGTAATGTTTTAATACTGTTTGCCGTGTTAATACAGTTCGTCTTAAATCTGTTAGTACGCCAGTGATGTTTCCTTAGGGGAATATAATGATAAAAATGTTGTAAAACGGAATTAACTGGAAGTACAGTAAGGATTACAACATAAGCGTGGTGTGTGTTTGGTCGCGTGTGTGGGGACCTGTTGATGAAGATCGAGGCAGAAGTTAAATGAGATTCTCACTTAAACTCTGAGTTACTCGAGAGTTCACGACTGCTGCCGAAATTGACCAAGTTAGGATGACCCGAGAGACCAAGGATTAGGGGGTAGGTCTGGTCAGCGTAACGAGGGAGGGGGGGGGGGTGGCGGGGCTCAGGGACTTCTGGGGTCAAAGGGTAACTCGGGTCAAGGTGAGGCTTGGGTAGTTGTGGGAACGGCTGAGGTCATTATCTGAAATGAACCAGAGTGAACAAAGACGGCTTGAGAGGGAGGGTGAGAGAGAGACGTGGTCAAAGAAGTTATTAACCTAGAACGAGTATTTTTTTTCTTTACCTCGGCTCTGTCCTTCAGCTCTCACCCTTAGCCCTCATCCTCACCCTTCACCCCGCTCCTCTCACCCCTCCCTCTCAACTTTTATCCTCGGCCCTCTCCCTCTCACTCCTCCCTCTCAGCCCTCACCTCAGACCTTGGGACAGCTACCTGGGTCAGTAATAGATCTCAGGTAGGATCTGTGTGACGCACCTGGTAAGTCCCCCACCATCATGCTTATGGTTGCTGCTGTTACTGTTACTGCTGTTAATATTGTTACTGTTGCCGCTGTTACTGTGGTGTAATAATGGTCAGCATGCTCGTCTGGTAAGCGAGCGGAGCCGGGTTCGATCCCCGGGCAGGGTGAAATTATGGGCAAGTGTCTTTAAGCCATTTGCCTCTGTCTACCCAGCAGTAATTGGGAACCTGGATGTTAATCGATTTGCGGATCGTGTTCCAGGGTAATGGTGAGCCAGTGCAGTTGGCGAATTGTCCGGTCTTCTTGGACTATTCCTTGACACTGAATCATGCAGCTCGTTAACTCAGGGTGTGGTTGTTGTGTTGGCGACAGCTTCTACACCTTTAACAGATTCACGCCTAGTTGGTCCTTGGGTCGGCCATCCTCGGTAACACGAAGAGCAACCATTATTATTTTAGTGTTGTTGATGCGGTTATTGATAGTTTTGTTGTTATTGTTGATGCTGGTGTTTGTGGTGATAACTGCTGCTGTTGGCTGTTGTGTCTATTCTTCTTTATCGTGGTATTTTATGAGGAACTGGACGAGTACACTGCCATATATATTATCATGACGGTTTTCTTGTTCTATATTGGTGATAAATGTCTTAAAATTAGGTTAAGTTAGGTTAGTTTACTTTACTTTAGGTTAGGTTGACAGTCTTAATTGGTATGGATCTATAGGGATCTGGCAGCATGTCTGGACTGTTTCATCAACCTCCTTTTGTGTGCTTATTTGGCTTTTGTGGCGCCTTACAGTGAGATATGGTTTTAAATCTCTCTCTCTCACAGTTGGTAGTGGTAAAGAGCTCAAACACGTTTCTGATGATAATGATACAACTTTTTCTTGTGAGTGTTTCAACCTGCACGAGAAGTTCCTTGTTTATATTCCTCTTTTATTCTCTTTTATTTGTCTTTCTCCTAATTACTACGTGTCATTTTTATTGCTGTTCTTCTTATTATTTTCTTCCCGGTGATCATCTCGTTATCTTCACTTTGTATGAGGTGACTTGGGGGGGGTCTCCAGGGATGTTTATATACCGCTGAAGAAAGGACACGACACACACTGACGCCAGAGAGCCATACATCAAGGAAAGTTATCACATAATGATATATGTTGCTTTAATTAATGAGTTAATGTTGTATTTTATACCATAGGAAAGCAAGAGCGACAACCACCAGACTGTGTAATTTGTCAGATTTATTGTTTGTTTTAACTCACAATTACCACAAAACACAATAACATTTGACGGTAATTTCACAGTCCCTCTACACATTATGTTGACATTAGCTTAATTACCCCAATTGAAGGTAATATAAATGATGCATGAGTTTGTATTGTCATAAGTCATCAGTAATGGTACGTTAATTATCATGTATATTTGCTTAACCATTGTCCAGGACTCCTCGATTCCTAGTGAGAGAAGTGATCAGTTTCCATCAGCAACAATGTCCATTTAACATCCTTGAAGCTTACCATTTAAATTTAATTAACCCTTCAGTAATTTTCACCCAGATGCTTATTTAATCAAGTTACGATTATCGTGTGGAATTTAATTAACTTTTCCGTCATTTTCTTCTCGACTTTTACTGGATCAAGTTATTCGCGTCATATATTTTCCAGATAATTAAAAAAAAAATCTAACCTCCCTCACCAGACACCGGCCAACCTAAATGATATCAACAACTTACCTTTTATCACGTAAGACAATTAACCTTCATAAAAGCATTAATAATTTGTCTTTAATAATGGCTTGTTTTTATTTTACCAAGATCATAAAGAGGAAACAATATCCAGCAATGGGTTGAAGGAGCTAATTATAATAACAGGCGAGGGAGGACTAGTTGCCCCGGGGTCTAACGCACGAGAGCTGGTGTATTGGTCCTCTGGGAGGCGTAAAGGAGAGGCCACGACTCTCACAGGTAAACTTAAAGGCAAAGAGATCAAAAACATGAAAGGCTATAAGAAATAATAGTAAATCAGTGCAGGTGTGAGAAGGTGGTACACCATTACTGTTATTTATGGTGGTATTGTAGTGTTTACTTATGGTGGTATTGTAGTGTTTACTTATGGTGGTATTGTAGTGTTTACTTATGGTGGTATTGTAGTGTTTACACTTATGGTGGTATTGTAGTGTTTACTTATGGTAGTATTGTAGTGTTTACTTATGGTGGTATTGTAGTGTTTACTTATGGTGGTATTGTAGTGTTTGCTTGTGGTGGTATTGTAGTGTTTACTTGTGGTGGTATTGTAGTGTTTACTTATGGTGGTATTGTAGTGTTTACTTATGGTGGTATTGTAGTGTTTACTTATGGTGGTATTGTTTTGTTTACTTATGGTGGTATTGTAGTGTTTGCTTGTGGTGGTATTGTAGTGTTTACTTATGGTGGTATTGTTTTGTTTACTTATGGTGGTATTGTAGTGTTTACTTATGGTGGTATTGTAGTGTTTGCTTGTGGTGGTATTGTAGTGTTTACTTATGGTGGTATTGTAGTGTTTACTTATGGTGGTATTGTAGTGCTTTACTTATGGTGGTATTGTAGTGTTTACATATGGTGGTATTGTAGTGTTTACTTATGGTGGTATTGTAGTGTTTACTTATGGTGGTATTGTAGTGTTTGCTTGTGGTGGTATTGTAGTGTTTACTTATGGTGGTATTGTAGTGTTTACTTATGGTGGTATTGTAGTGTTTACTTGTGGTGGTATTGTAGTGTTTACTTATGGTGGTATTGTAGTGTTTACTTATGGTGGTATTGTAGTGTTTGCTTGTGGTGGTATTGTAGTGTTCACTTATGGTAGTATTGTAGTGTTTGCTTGTGGTGGTATTGTAGTGTTTACTTATGGTGGTATTGTAGTGTTTACTTATGGTGGTATTGTAGTGTTTGCTTGTGGTGGTATTGTAGTGTTCACTTATGGTAGTATTGTAGTGTTTGCTTGTGGTGGTATTGTAGTGTTTACTTATGGTGGTATTGTAGTGTTTACTTATGGTGGTATTGTAGTGTTTGCTTGTGGTGGTATTGTAGTGTTTACTTATGGTGGTATTGTAGTGTTTACTAATGGTGGTATTGTAGTGTTTGCTTGTGGTGGTATTGTAGTGTTTACTTATGGTGGTATTGTAGTGTTTACTTATGGTGGTATTGTAGTGTTTGCTTATGGTGGTATTGTAGTGTTTACTTATGGTGGTATTGTAGTGTTTACTTATGGTGGTATTGTGGTGTTTACTTGTGGTGGTATTGTAGTGTTTACTTATGGTGGTATTGTAGTGTTTACTTATGGTGGTATTGTAGTGTTTGCTTGTGGTGGTATTGTAGTGTTTACTTATGGTGGTATTGTAGTGTTTACTTATGGTGGTATTGTAGTGTTTACTTATGGTGGTATTGTAGTGTTTACTTGTGGTGGTATTGCAGTGTTTACTTATGGTGGTATTGTAGTGTTTACTTGTGGTGGTATTGTGGTGTTTGCTTGTGGTGGTATTGCAGTGTTTACTTATGGTGGTATTGTAG
>NW_024720027.1:0-15285 GCF_018991925.1 Homarus americanus
GAATTTGTTATACTCGATGATGGGACTTTGTTATACTAAATCTGGGGACTTTTTATATTTGATCAGGGGGCTTTGTTATACTCGATCAAGTGGGTTTTGTTATACTCGATCAGGGGCCTTCGTTATACTCGATCAGGGGACTTTGTTATACTCGACCAGGGGACATTGTTATACTAGACCAGGGTGCCTTTGTTATACTCGATTAGGGGCCTTTGTTATACTTGACAAGGGGTCTTTGTTTTACTCGATCAGGTGATTTTGTTTCTCTCGATCAGGGGACTTTGTTATACTCGCCTTCGGACTTTGTTTTACTCAATCAGGGGACTTTGGTATACTCGAACAGGGGACTTTCTTATGCTCGACGAGGGGCCTTTTTTTTATTCGCTCAGGGGACTTTGTTATACTCAATGAGAGGTCTTTGTTATACTCGATTAGGGGCCTTTGTTATACTTGACCAGGGGACTTTCTTTTACTCGATCAGGGGACTTTATTATACTCGATCAGGGGACTTTGTTACACTCGATCAGGGGACTTTCTTATACTCGATGTGAGGTCTTTGTTATACTCGATCAGGGGGCTTTGTTATACTCGATCAGGGGACTTTGGTATACTCGATCTGAGGTCTTTGTTATACTCGATCAGGGGACTTTGTTATACTCGACCAGGGGACTTTGTTATGCTCGATCAGGGTGCCTTTGTTATGCTCGATTATGGGAATTTGTTATACTCGATGATGGGACTTTGTTATACTAAATCTGGGGACTTTTTATATTTGATCAGGGGCTTTGTTATACTCGATCAAGTGGGTTTTGTTATACTCGATCAGGGGTCTTTGTTATACTCGATCAGGAGCTTTCGTTATACTCGATCAGGGGACTTTGTTATACTCGACCAGGGGACATTGTTATACTAGACCAGGGTGCCTTTGTTAAGCTCGATCAGGGGACTTTGTTTTACTCGATCAGGGGATTTTGTTATACTCAATTCGGGGACTTTGTTTTTCTCGATCAGGGGGCTTTGTTATACTCGATCATTTGACTTTGTTATACTCGACCAGGGGACTTTGTTTTACTCGATCAGGAGACTGTGTTATACTCGACCAGGGGACTTAGTTATGCTCGACCAGGAGCCTTTTTGTTATACTCGATCAGGGGACTTTGTTATACTCGATCAGGGGACTTTGTTATATGCAACCAGGGGACTTTGTTTCTCTCGAACATGGGACTTTGTTTTACTCGACCAGGGGACTTTGTTATGCTCGACCAGGGGCCTTTGTTATGCTCGATCCGGGGCTTTGTTATACTCGATCAGGTGACTTTGTTATACTCGATCAGGGGCCTTCGTTATACTCGATCAGGGGACTTTGTTATACTCGACCAGGGGACTTTGTTATACTCGACCAGGGTGCCTTTGTTATGCTCGACCAGGGGATTTTGTTATACTCGATCAGAGGACTTTGTTATACTCAATCAGGGGACTTTATTATACTCGACCTGGGGACTTTGTCTTACTCGATCAGGGGACTTTGTTATACTCGACCAGGGGACTTTGTTATACTCGGTCAGGTGCCTTTGTTATACTCGATCGGGGGCCTTTGTTATACTCATTCAGGGGACTTTGTTATACTTGATCAGGTTACTTTGTTATATTCGTTCATGGGACTTTGTCATACTCGATCAGGGGGCTTTGTTATACTCGACCAGGGGGCCTTTGTTATGCTCGATCAGGGGACTTTGTAATACTCGATCAAGGGACTTTGTTATACTCATTCAGGGGACTTTGTTTTTCTCTATCAGGGGGCTTTGTTATACTCGATCAGGGGACTTTGTTATACTCGACCAGGGGACTTTGTTTTACTCGATCAGGAGACTTTGTTTTACTCGACCAGGGGACTTTGTTATGCTCGACGAGGAGCCTTTGTGTTATACTCGATGAGGGGACTTTGTTATACTCGATCAGGGGACTTTGTTATACTCGATCAGGGGACTTTGTTATACTCGACCAAAGGACTTTGTTTCTGTTGACATGGGGACTTTGTTATACTCATTCAGGGGACTTTGTTATACTCGATCAGGTGACTATGTTATATTCGTTCATGGGACTTTGTCATACTCGATCAGGGGGCTTTGTTATACTCGATCAGGGGACTTTGTTTTACTCAATCAGGGGACTTTGTTTTACTCGATCAGTGTACTTTGTTATACTCAATCAGGGGACTTTGTTTTTCTCGATGAGGGGGCTTTGTTATACTCGATCAGAGTACTTTGTTATACTCAATCAGGGGAATTTGTTTTTCTCGATGAGGGGGCTTTGTTATACTCGATCAGGGGACTTTGTTATACTCGATCAGGGGACTTTGTTGTACTCGTTCAGGGTCTTTGTTATACTCGATGAGGGGCCTTTGTTATACTCGATCAAGGGACTTTGGTATACTCGATCAGGTGACTTTGTTATACTTGTTCAGAGAACTTTGTTATATTCAATCAGGGGACTTTGTTTTACTCGAGCAGGGGGCTTTGTTATATTCGATCAGGGGACATTGTTATACTCAATCAGGGGACTTTGTTTTACTCGAGCAGGGGGCTTTGTTATATTCGATCAGGGGACTTTGTTATACTCGATGAGGGGCTTTGTTATACTCGATCATGGGACTTTGTTATAGTCGTCCATGGGACTTTGTTATACTCGACCAGGGGACGTTTTAATACTCGACCAGGGGCCTTTGTTATGCTCGAACAGGGGACTTTGTTATACTCGATCAGAGGACTTTGTTATACTCAATCAGGGGACTTTGTTATACTCGACCAGGGGACTTTGTTTTACTCGATCAGGGGACTTTGTTATACTCGACCAGGGGACTTTGTTATACTCGGTCAGGTGTCTTTGTTATACTCGATCGGGGGCTTTTGTTATTCTCATTCAGGGGACTTTGTTATACTCGATCAGGTGACTTTGTTATATTCGTTCA
The DNA here is from genome assembly GCF_018991925.1 of Homarus americanus. Taxonomy (NCBI): domain Eukaryota; kingdom Metazoa; phylum Arthropoda; class Malacostraca; order Decapoda; family Nephropidae; genus Homarus; species Homarus americanus. The sequence goes on from NW_024720027.1 coordinate 2,969, forward strand.
TCGGTCTTTGTCATACTCGATCAGGGGGCTTTGTTATACTCGACCAGGGTGCCTTTGTTGTGCTCGATCAGGGGACATTGTTATACTCGATCAAGGGACTTTGTTATACTCAATCAGGGGACTTTGTTTTTCTCTATCAGGGGGCTTTGTTATACTCGATCAGGGGTCTTTGTTATACTCCGACAGGGACTTTGTTTTACTCAATCCAGAACTTTGTTATACTCGACAGAGGACTTTGTTATGCTCGACCAGGGCCTTTTTATTTATACTCGATAAGGGGACTTTGTTATACTCGATCAGAAGGACTTTGTTATACTCTGATCAGGGGACTTTGTTCGCATACTCGACCGGGGATTTTTGTTTCCTGTTGACATAGGGACTTTGTTATACTAGACCAGGGGACCTTGTTTCTCTCGATCAGGGGACTTTGTTATACTCGATCAGGGGACTTTGTTTTGCTCGACCAGGGGCCTTTGTTATGCTCGATCCAGTTCTTTGTTATACTCGACCAGGGGACTTTGTTATACTCGATCAGGGGATTTTGATGTACTCGTTCAGGGTCTTTGTTATACTCGATCAGGGGCCTTTGTTATACTCGATCAAGGGACTTTGGTATACTCGATCAGGTGACTTTGTTATACTTGTTCAGAGGACTTTGTTTTACTCAATCAGGGGACTTTGTTTTACTCGAGCAGGGGGCTTTGTTATATTCGATCAGGGGACTTTGTTATACTCGACCAGGGGACTTTGTTTTACTCGATCAGGGGACTTTGTTATAATCGACCAGGGGACTTTGTTATGCTCGACCAGGGGTCTTTTTGTTATACTCGATCAGGGGACTTTGTTATACTCGACCAGGGGCCTTTGTTATACACGATCCGGGGCCTTGTTATACTCGATCAGGGGACTTTGTTATACTCGATCAGGGGACTTTGTTGTAATTGTTCAGGGGACTTTGTTATACTCGAACAGAGGCCTTTGTTATACTCGATTAGGGGACTTTGGTATACTCAATCAGGTGACTTTGTTATACTCGTTCAGAGGACTTTGTTATACTCGATCAGGGGGCTTCGTTATACTCGATCAGGGGCCTTTGTCATACTCGATGAGGGGGCTTTGTTATACTCGATCATGGGACTTTGTTATAGTCGTCCAGGGGACTTTGTTATACTCGACCAGGGGTCGTTTTTATACTCGACCAGGGGCCTTTGTTATGCTTGACCAGGGGACTTTGTTATACTCGATCATAGGACTTTGTTATACTCAATCAGGGGACTTTGTTATACTCGACCAGGGGACTTTGTTATACCCGGTCAGGTGCCTTTGTTATACTCGATCGGGGGCCTTTGTTATACTCATTTAGGGGACTTTGTTATACTCGATGAGGGGCCATTTTTATACTCAAGCAGGGCTTTTGTTATAATTGATCAGGGGACTTTGGTATACTCGATCAGGTGACTTTGTTATATTCGTTAATGGGACTTTGTTATACTCGATCAGGGGACTTTGTTATACTCAAGAGGGCGCTGTAATGCTCGATAGCCCGAGTTTTATCTCGATGAGGAGGACTTTGTATTACTTTCCTTGGGGACTTTGTTATACTCGACCAGGGGACTTTGTTATACTCGATCAGGGGACTTTTGTTATATCGATCCAGGGGACTTTGTTATACTCGACCAGGGAGACTTTGTTATACTCGACCAGGAGACTTTGACATACTCACGACAAGGGGCCTTATGCTCGATCAGGGGACTTTGTTATACTCGACCAGGGGACTTTGTTATGCTCGACCAGGGGCCTTTGTTATGCTCGATCTGGGGCTTTGTTATACTCGATCAGGGGACTTTGTTAAACTCGACCAGGGGACTTTGTTTTACTCGATCAGGGGGCATTGTTATACTCGATCAGGGGACTTTGTTATACTCGATCAGGGGACTTTGTTATACACGATCAGGGGGCTTTTGTTATATTCGATCAGGGGACTTTGTTATGCTCGACCAGGGTGCCTTTGTTATGCTCGATCATGGAAATTTGTTATACTCGATGAGGGGACTTTGTTATAATCAATCTGGGGACTTTTTATATTTGATCAGGAGGCTTTGTTATACTCGATCAAGGGGGCTTTGTTATACTCGATCAGGGGACTTTGGTATACTCGACCAGGGGACTTTCTTATGCTCAACGAGGGGCCTTTTTTTTATTCGCTAAGGGGACTTTGTTATACTCAATGAGAGGTCTTTGTTATACTCGATTAGGGGCCTTTGTTATACATGACCAGGGGACTTTGTTTTACTCGATCAGGGGATTATATTATACTCGATCAGGGGATTTTGTTACACTCGATCAGGGGACTTTCTTATACTCGATCAGGGGACTTTGTTATACTCGATCAGGGGGCTTTGATATACTCGATCAGGGGACTTTGGTATACTCGATCAGAGGTCTTTGTTATACTCGATCAGGGGACTTTGTTATACTCGACCAGGGGACTTTGTTATGCTCAACCAGGGTGCCTTTGTTATGCTCGATCATGGGAATTTGTTATACTCGATGAGGGGACTTTGTTATACTGAATCAGGGGACTTTTTATATTTGATCAGGGGTCTTTGTTATACTCGATCAAGGGGGCTTTGTTATACTCCATCAGGTGACTTTGTTATACATGATCAGGGGCCTTCGTTATACTCCATCAGGTTACTTTGTTTTACTCGACCAGGGGACTTTGTTATACTCGACCAGGGAGCCTTTGTTATGCTCGATCAAAGGACGTTTTTATACTCGACCTGGGGCCTTTGTTATGCTCGACCAGGGGACTTTGTTATACTCGATCAGAGGACTTTGATATACTCAATCAGGGGACTTTTGTTTTACTCAATGAGGGGCTTTGTTATATTCGGGACTTTGTTATACTCGGCCAAGGACTTTGTTTTACTCGATCAGGGACTTTGTTATAATCCTTGGGGAGACTTTGTTATGCTCGACCAGGGCCTTTTGTTATACTCTGATCAGGGGACTTTGTTATACTCTGACCGGGGGCCTTTGGTATACACGATCCAGGGGATTTATTTATATAATTAGGAGGACTTTGTTACATCTCTCGATCAGGACTTTATTTGTAATCGTTCAAGGGACTTTGTTATACTCGATCAGGGGACTTTGTTGTAATCGTTCAGGGGACTTTGGTATACTCAATCAGGTGACTTTGTTATACTCGTTCAGAGGACTTTGTTATACTCGATCAGGGGGCTTCGTTATACTCGATCAGGGGCCTTTGTCATACTCGATGAGGGGGCTTTGTTATACTCGATCATGGGACTTTGTTATAGTCGTCCAGGGTCTTTGTTATACTTGACCAGGGGACTTTGTTATACTCGATCATAGGACTTTGTTATACTCAATCAGGGGACTTTGTTATACTCGACCAGGGGACTTTGTTATACCCGGTCAGGTGCCTTTGTTATACTCGATCGGGGGCCTTTGTTATACTCATTTAGGGGACTTTGTTATACTCGATGAGGGGCCATTTTTATACTCAAGCAGGGCTTTTGTTATAATTGATCAGGGGACTTTGGTATACTCGATCAGGTGACTTTGTTATATTCGTTCATGGGACTTTGTTATACTCGATCAGGGGTCTTTGTTATACTCAAAGAGGGGCCTTTGTAATACTCGATGAGGGGGTTTTTCTATACTCGATGAGGGGACTTTGTTTTACTTGCCCAGGGGACTTTGTTATACTCGATCAGGCGGCTTTGTTATACTCGATCAGGGGCGTTTCTTATGCTCGATCAGGTGACTTTGTTATACTCGAGCAGGGGACTTTGTTATACTCGATCAGGTGACTTTGTTATACTCGGTCAGGGGACCTTGGTATACATGATCAGGGGAGTTTGTTATACTCGATCAGGGTACTTTGCTATACTCGATCAGGGGCCTTTGATATACTCGATTTGGGGACTTTGTTATACTCGATCAAGGAACTTTGTTATACTCGATGAGGAGACTTTGTTATACTCGACAAGTGGGCTTTGATAACTCGATCAGGGGACTTTTTATATTTGATGAGGGGTCTTTGTTATACTCGATCATTGGAGCTTTGTTATACTCGATGAGGGGCCTTTGTTATACTCGATCAGGGGACGTTGTTATATCGATCAGGGGACTTTGTTATACTCGACCAGGAGACTTTGTTATACTCGACAAGGGGCCTTATGCTCGATCAGGGGACTTTGTTATACCTTTAATTCAGGACTTTGTTATGCTCACGACCAGGCCTTTGTTATGCCCCTGGATCCGGGCTTTATACCGATTAGGGACCTTGTTATACCGACCAGGGACTTTGTTTACCTGATCAGGGACTTTGTTATACTCGGACCAGGTGGACATTGTTATACCGACCCTGCGCCTTTGTTAGTGCTTCAAGGATCAGTTGACTTGCATATACCTGACTGTTAGGGACTTTTATATACTTCCGATCAGAGGTCGTTGTTATACTTTGATCAGGGGACTTGTTATATCGACCAGGGGGACTTTGTTGTTCGGACTCGACCAGGGTGCCTTTGTTATGCTCGATCATGGGAATTTGTTATACTCGATGAGGAGACTTTGTTATACTCAATCTGGGGACTTTGTTATACTCGATCAGGGGACTTTGTTATACTCGATCAGGGAACTTTGTTATACTCGATCAGGGGACTTTGTTATGTGCAACCTGGGGACATTGTTTCTCTCGATTAGGGGAGTTTGTTATACTCGACCAGGGGACTTTGTTATGCTCGACCAGGGGCCTTTGTTATGCTCGATCCGGGGCTTTGTTATACTCGATCAGGGAACTTTGTTATACTCGATCAGGGGCCTTTGTTATACTCGGTCAGGGGACTTTGTTATACTCAATCAGGGGACTTTGTTATACTGGATCAGGGGACTGTGTTTTACTCGACCAGGGGACTTTGTTTTACTCGATCAGAGTAATTTGTTATACTCAATCAGGGGACTTTGTTTTTCTCGATGAGGGGGCTTTATACTCGATCAGGGGACTTTGTTATACTCGACCAGGGGACTTTGTTTCTCTCGATCAGGGGACTTTGTTATACTCGACCAGGGGACTTTGTTTTACTCGATTAGGGGACTTTGGTATACTCGAACAGGGGACTTTGTTATGCTCGAACAGGGGCCTTTTTTTTATTCGCTCAGGGGACTTTGTTATTCTCAATCAGAGGTCTTTGTTATACTCGATTAGTGGCCTTTGTTATACTTGACTAGGGGACTTTGTTTTACTCGATCAGGTGACTTTGTTTCTCTCGATCAGGGGACTTTGTTATACTCGCCTTCGGACTTTGTTTTACTCGATCAGGGGACTTTCTTATGCTCGACGAGGGGCCTTTTTTATTCGCTCAGGGGACTTTGTTATACTCGATCAGGGGACTTTGTTATACTCGATCAGAGGTCTTTGTTATACTCGATCAGGGGACTTTGTTATACTCGACCAGGGGACTTTATTATACTCTACCAGGGTGCCTTTGTTATGCTCGATCATGGGAATTTGTTATACTCGATGAGGGGACTTTGTTATACTGAATCAGGGGACTTTTTATATTTGATCAGGGGTCTTTGTTATACTCGATCAAGGGGGCTTTGTTATACTTGATCAGGTGACTTTGTTATACGCGATCAGTGGCCTTCGTTATACTCGATCAGGGGACTTTGTTATACTCTACCATCGGACTTTGTTATACTCGACCAGGGTACCTTTGTTATGCTCGACCAGGGGACTTTGTTATACTCGATCAGAGGACTTTGTTATACTCAATCAGGGGAATTTGTTATACTCGACCTGGGGACTTTGTCTTACTCGATCAGGGGACTTTGTAATACTCGACCAGGGGATTTTGTTATACTCGGTCAGGTGCCTTTGTTATACTCGATCGGGGACCTTTGTTATACTCATTCAGAGGACTTTGTTATACTCGATCAGGTGACTGTGTTATATTCGTTCATGGGACTTTGTCATACTCGATCAGGGGGCTTTGTTATACTCGACCAGGGTGCCTTTGTTATGCTCGATCAGGGGACTTTGTTATACTCGATCATGGGACTTTGTTATACTCAATCAGGGGACTTTGTTTTTCTCTATCAGGGGACTTTGTTTTACTCGATCAGGAGACTTTGTTATACTCGACCAGGGGACTTTGTTATGCTCGACCAGGAGCCTTTTTGTTATACTCGATAGGGGGACTTTGTTATACTCGATCAGAGGACTTTGTTATACTCAATCAGGGGACTTTGTTATACTCGACGAGGGGGCTTAGATATATTCAATTAGGGGACATTGTTATATTCGATCAGGGGACTTTGTTATACTCGACCAGGGGACTTTGTTTCTGTTGACATGGGGACTTTGTTATAGTCGACCAGGGGACTTTGTTATGCTCGATTAGGGACTTAGTTATACTCTAAACCAGGAGTTGTTTTATACTCGACCAAGGGCCTTTGTTTTGCCGACCAGGGGACTGTTATACTCGATCGAAGAACTTTATTTATACTCAATCGGGGACTTTGTTATACTCGACCAGGGACGTTTTTATACTCTGACCAAGAGACGCTGTTCATACTCGATTAGAGAACAGATTTATACTCGACCAGGACGTTTTATGCTCGACCAGGGGGGCCTTTGTTTTGCTCGACCAGGGACTTTGGTATACTCGATCTAAGAAGGGGCGTTACTCTTTCAATCAGGGGACTTTGTTATATACTCGACCAAGGGACTGTTTTACTCGATCAGGGGACTTTGTTACCTCGACCAGGTACCGCTGTTGCTACTCGATCGAGGGGCCTTTGTTTATGCTCATTCAAGGGGGACTTTGTTCATACTCGATAGAGACTTTGTTATACTCGGTGGGGGACTTTTATTTATACTCGACAAGGACTTTATTTCTCTCGAACAGGGGACTTTGATATACTGGAACAGGGGACTGTTGTATTACTCGTTCAGGACTTTGTTATACTCACGATGAGGGCGCTGTTAGCATACTCGATCAAGGGACTTTGGTATACTCGATCAGGTGACTTTCTTATACTCGTTCAGAGGACTTTGTTATACTCAATCAGGGGACTTTGTTTTACTCGAGCAGGCGGCTTTGATATATTCGATCAGGGGACTTTGTTATATTCGACCACGGGACTTTGTTTTACTCGATCAATGACTTTGTTATACACGACCAGGGGACTTTTTTATACTCGAACAGGGGCTTTGTTATACTCGATCCGGGGCTTTGTTATACTCGATCAGGGACTTTGTTATACTCGATCAGGGGACTTTGTTATACTCGGTCAGGGGCCAATTTTATACTCGAGCAGGGGCTTTTGTTATTCTCGATCAGGGGAGTTTGGTATACTCGATCAGGTGACTTTGTTATACTCGTTCATGGGACTTTGTTATACTCGATCAGGGGGCTTTGTTATACTCAATGAGGGGCCTTTGTTGTACTCGATGATGGGGTTTTGTTATACTCGATGAGGGAACTTTTTTATACTCGTCTACGGGACTTTGTTATACTCGACCAGGCGGCTTTGTTATACTCGATCAGGGGACTTTCTTATGCTCGATCAGGGGACTTTGTTATACTCGACAAGGGGACTTTGTTATACTCGATCAAAGAACTTTGTTATACTCGATGAGGAGACTTTGTTATACTCGACCAGGGGACTTGATATACTCGATCTGGGGACTTTTTATATCTGAACAGGGGTCCTTGTTATACTCGATCAGGGGGGCTTTGTTATACTCGACCAGGGGCCTTTGTTATACTCGATCAGCGGACTTTGTTATACTCGATGAGGGGACTTTGTTATACTCGACCAGGGGACTTTGTTATACTCGACAAGGGGCCTTTGTTATGCTCGATCAGGGGACTTTGCTATACTCGATCAGAGGACTTTGGTATACTCAATCAGGGGACTTTCTTTTACTCGAGCGGGGGGCTTTGTTATACTCGATCAGGGGACTTTGTTATACTCGACCAGGGGACTTTGTTTTACTCAATCAGGGGACTTTGTTACACTCGACCAGGGGACTTTGTTATGCTCGACCAGGGGTGTTTTTGTTATACTCGATCAGAGGACTTTGTTATACTCGATGAGGGCCCTTTGCTATACTCCATTAGGGATCTTTGTTATACTCGATCAGGGGACTTGTTATACTCGATCAGGGGACTTTGTTATTCTCGACCAGGAGACTTTGTTATACTCGACAAGGGGCCTTTGTTTTACTCGTTCAGGAGACTTTGTTATACTCGATCAGGGGACTTTGGTATACTCAATCAGGTGACTTTGTTATACTCGTTCAGGGGACTTTGTTATACTCAATCATGGGGCTCTGTTATACTCAATGACCCGCCTTTGTTATACTCGATGGGGAGGCTTTGTTTACTTGATCAGGGGACTTTGTTATACTCGTCCAGGGGACTTTGTTATACTCGACCAGGGGACGTTGTTATACTCGACCAGGGGACGTTGTTATACTCGACCAGGGACTTTTTTATACTCGACCAGGGGACGTTGTTATACTCGACCAGGGACCTTTGTTATGCTCGTTCAGGGGACTTTGTTATACTCGATCAAAGTACTTTGTTATATTCAATCTGGGGACTTTGTTTTACTCGATCAGAGGGCTTTGTTATTCTCGATCAGGGAACTTTGTTATACTCGATCAAGGGACTATTTATATTTGATCAGGGGTCTTTGTGTTACTCGATCAAGGGGGCTTTGTTATACTCGATCAGGGGACTTTGTTATACTCGACCAGGGGCCTTTTTTATACTCGTTCAAGGGACTTTGTTATACTCAATCAGAGGGCTTTGTTATACTCGATCAGGATACTTTGTTATACTCGAAAAGGGGACTTTGTTATGCTCGACCATGGGCCTATGTTATACTCGATCCGAAGCTTTGTTATACTCGATCAGGGGACTTTGTTATACTCGATGAGGAGACTTTTTTATACTCGATGAGGGGGCTTTGTTATACTCGATCAGGGGACTATTTATATTTGATCAGGGGTCTTTGTGTTACTCGATCAAGGGGGCTTAGCTATACTCGAACAGGGGACTTTGTTATTCTCGATCAGGGGCCTTCGTTACACTCGATCAGGGACATTGTTATACTCGACCAGGGGACTTTGTTATACTCGAGCAGGGGCCTTTGTTATGCTCGATCAGGGGACTTTGTTATACTCAATCAGGGGATTTTGTTATACTCAATCTGGGGAATTTGTTTTCCTCGATCAGGGGGCTTTGTTATACTCGATCAGGGAACTTAGTTATACTCGACCAGAAGAGACTGTTTTACTCGATCAAGGGACTTTGTTATACTCGACCAGGAGACTTTGTTATGCTCGACCATGGGCCTTTTTGTTATACTCAATCAGGGGACTTTGTTATACTCGACCAGGGGCCTTTGTTTTACTCGATCCGTGGCTTTGTTATACTCGATCAGGGGACTTTGTTATACTCGATCAGGGGACTTTGTTGTACTCGTTCTGGGGACTTTGTTATACTCGATGAGAGGGCTTTGTTATACTCGATCATGGGACTTTGTTATACTCGACCAGGGGCCTTTGTTATGCTCGATCCGGTTCTTTGATATACTCGATCAGGGGACTTTATTATACTCGATCAGGTGACTTTGTTATACTTGTTCAGAGGACTTTGTTATACTCAATCAGGGGTTTTGTTTGTACTCGAGCAGGGGCTTTGTTATATTCGATCAGGGACTTTGTGCATCTCAATCGAGACTTTGTTTTTGCTCAAGCAAGAGCTTTATTATAATTCGATCAAAGGCTTTTTGTTTTATAAATGAGAACTTTGGCGCATACTCGATCATGAGGACTTTCCTTATTGTCGTCCATGGGACTTTGTTATCTCTCGACGAGGACGTTTTTGTCTCGATGAGACCCTTTGTTTTTTCGACCAGAGGAACTTCTCGATCAGGGTTTTTGTTATCTCAATCAAGGGGACTTCTTAACTCAACCCGGGGACTTTGTTATACTCGGTGTAGGTGCAGCTGTTACTTCCACTCGATCGAGGGGCCTCTATTATACTCATTCGAGACTTTGTTTATACTCAATCAGGTGACTTTTGTTATATTCGTTCATGGGTCTTTGTCATACTCGATCAGGGGGCTTTGTTATACTCGACCAGGGTACCTTTGTTATGCTCGATCAGGGGACTTTGTTATACTCGATCAAGGGAGTTTGTTATACTCAATCAGGGGACTTTGTTTTTCTCTATTTGGGGGCTTTGTTATACTCGATCAGGGGACTTTGTTATACTCGACCAGGGGACTTTGTTTTACTCGATCTGGAGACTTTGTTATACTCGACCAGGGTACTTTGTTATGCTCGACCAGGAGGGTTTTTGTTATACTCGATAAGGGGACTTTTTTATACTCGATCAGGGGACTTTGTTTCTGTTGACATGGGGACTTTGTTATACTTGACCAGGGACTTTGTTTCTGTTTACATGGGGACTTTGTTTCTGTTGACATGGGGACTTTGTTATACTCGACCAGGGGACTTTGTTATGCTCGACAAGGGGCCTTTGTTATGCTCGATCCTAGGCTTTGTTATACTCGATTAGGGGACTTTGTTATACTCGATCACGGGACTTTGTTATACTCGATGAGGGGACTTTGATTTACTCGACCAGGGGACCTTGTTTCTCGTGATCAGGGAATTTGTTATACTCGACTAGGGGACTTTGTTATGCTCGACCAGGGGCCTTTGCTATGCTCGATCCGGTTCTTTGTTTTACTCGAACAGGGGACTTTGTTATACTCGACAAGGGGCCTTATGCTCGATGAGGGGACTTTGTTATACTCGATAAGAGGACTTTGTTATACTCAATCAGGGTACTTTGTTTTACTCGAGCAGGGGGCTTTGTTATACTCGATCAGGGGACTTTGTTGTACTCGACCAGGGGACTTTGTTTTACTCGATCAGGGAACTTTGTTATACTCGACCAGGGGACTTTGTTATGTTCGACCAAGGGTCTTTTTGTTATACTCGATCAGGGGACTTTGTTATACTCTATCAGGTGCCTTTGTTATACTCGATCGGGGGCCTTTGTTATACTCATTCAGGGGACTTTTTTATACTCGATGAGGGGCCATTTTTATACTCGAGCAGGGGCTTTTGTTATACTCAATAAGGGGATTTTGGTATACTCGATCATGTGACTTTGTTATACTCGTTCATGGGACTTTGTTTTACTCGATCAGGGGGCTTTGTTATACTCAATGAGGGGCCTTTGTTATACTCGATGAGGGGGTTTTGTTATACTCGATCAGGAAACTTACTTATGCTCGATCAGGGGACTTTGTTGTACTCGAGCAGGGGACTTTGATATACTCGATCATGGGGCTTTGTTATACTCGATCAGGGGACTTTGTTATACTCGATCAGGGGACTTTGTTATACTCGATGAGGAGACTTTGTTATACTCGACGAGGAGGCTTTGATATACTCGATCAGGGGACTTTTTATATTTGATCAAGGTTCTTTGTTATACTCGATCAGGGGGGCGTTGTTATACTCGATCATGGGACTTTGTTATACTCGATCAGGGGACTTTGATATATTCTACCAGGTGACTTTGTTATACTCGAAAAGGGGCCTTTGTTATGCTAGATCAGGGTCTTTGTTATACTCGATCAGAGGACTTTGTTATACTCAATCAGGGGACTTTGTTTTACCTGAGCAGGGGGCTTTGTTATAGTCGATCAGGGGACTTTGTTATGCTATGAAGAGGGGACTTTGTTTTACTCGATTAGGGGACTTTGTTGTACTCGACCAGGGGACTTTGTTATGCTCGACCAGGGGTCTTTTTGTTATACTCGATCAGGGGACTTTGTTATACTCGAACAGGAGCCTTTGTTATACTCGTTCCGGGGTTTGTTATACTCGATCAGGGGACTTTGTTATACTCGATCAGGGATTTTGTTATACTCGATGAGTGGCCTTTGTTATACTTGATCAGGGGACTTTATTATACTCGATCATGGGGCTTTGTTATACTCGATCAGGGGACTTTGTTATACTCGACCAGGGGACTTTATTATACTCGGTCAGGTGCCTTTGTTATACTCGATCGGGGGCCTTTGTTATACTCATTCAGGGGACTTTGTTATACTCAATCAGGTGACTTTGTTATATTCGTTCATGGGTCTTTGTCATACTCGATCAGGGGGCTTTGTTATACTCGACCAGGGTGCCTTTGTTATGCTCGATCAGGGGACTTTGTTATACTCGATCAAGGGACTTT